>NW_013671690.1:17319-54142 GCF_000517525.1 Limulus polyphemus
CTTCAGAAATGCTGATATGTCTTAGTTTTCAAAAAAAAAAAAAGTCCTAAGGTAACAAAAAAAAAATGCCACAGTGCTATATTAATCGAAACACGTGAAAAGCTATGGAAATTGGCTGAGAAAACTGTTCAGAAGAAAGTTATGAAGAAAAAGAAGTTACACCAATTCTGATCTTAGAGAAACGTGGATGTATTATATGTATTGTGAAAAATGATCCCATCTTGGATGAACTAAAGGAAATCTGTTTTATCCGTATCATTTCTATAGGAACTGAAGTTCGTGTTCTATTATATATTTATATATTTCATAATAGTCACGTCTGTCTGAATTGGAAGTTTGTCCTATAGGATGTTTCAATGACTAATCCAGTATTCACCTATACGTCTTGGTAATTTAGTTGTTTGTTCCAAATAATTCTTTTGGATGTAGCAAGATACACCACCAGGTCTCAAAACATACCTCCATTAACATGGTATATTGTGAGAACTGTCTTTTCCTTAGCATTCAAGCTGTATATTAGAAACTATGGAAAATCCAACAGTTTCTTATTTTGTATTTATAACTATGAACACTATTCTATTCTATTAGTAAACAATTTAAAAAAATGTAACAATTAGTACCGATTTCCGCTACTATCTTTACGATATAAATTTACCAAGAAAATACTTTGGCGGTAAGAGGAATATAGAAACAGTGGCAGTATGATCTAGTGAAAGTCTCAAGTATGAATATTTACTGATGTCTATCAATATGTTATTTCAGTATACTTGGGCTGTTCTAATCAAAGACCAAAACAGAGTTTATTTGTTGTTAAGCACAAAGCTGCACAATGGACTATCTGTGCTCTGCTCACCACTGATATTGAAACAGGTTGTCAGTCAGTATTGGTGGGGTCCAAAAGAGAGATCCGCTATTTTCTATAGGAATAAGACATTCATTTCATGTCAGCATGTAATAAATGGACATTTATTTTGAGGAAGTATTTAATTGTTATGTCTTTGTTGTAAATCATTAAGAATATTGTTGTCAATATTATTTATTTGATTGAAATAATACAGAAAAATCAGGATTTTCTTTCCACCCTCATTTGATTATCACCAACTAATGATGTGGAGTATCCAGCTCATAATTTGAGACCTTTTCTCAACACATAGTCCTTCATTACTTCACTGTTCAGCGAACTTCATTAGTTCACTTCAATAAAATGAAGATTTCATGTTACCAGCCTGACAGCGTACAGAAGGTAAATGAAAGTCATAAAAGGATGATTTAAAAAGCAGACTGGAAAAGAATGAACTTTTCATCCATATTCCTTAATTATAGTCCTTCTGCGGCCAGCATTTTGTTACCTGGAATGGTAATTTTTAAAGAAAAAACGTCTTCCATTATAATGATTGGAGTATTGTTGCGTGAACATACTTTGTCAGTGTTACAGTGTGGTGTGTACTTGCTCAGTGTTTATTTAATGAATTTTAGAAAGTTACATTCTAAACTTGAAATTCAGATACTGCATAAAAATATGTGATTAAAGTGTTCAATCTTTTGTGATACATAGTTACTCTCCGTCATATCTGAGTGGTTTATCTTTTTTGATTTTGGTTTTACAATATAATATATTTTGTTAATGCTTATTATGTAAACATGCAATTTTATCGTAATTTTAAGATACTATAAAATAAAACCAGTCGTAAGTAGACTCAAATCTAAAATTATATTTATGATTTACTCTTAAAGTGAAAAATCTTATTAAGTAATAATTGTTTTTTGTAATAGTTTTGCCAATAGAAAATGCATTGGGGCTTAGTTGGCTGCCAGCTCGAAATTTACAGGTTGTCAATTACAATAATAGTGTCTGAGTGATTTCATTTAAAGAGTTCTGCACTTCTGCCTAGTATCATTATAGGGATTTGTATCTTATTAGTTTATATTCTATGCATTAATAATTACACGTTTAGATTAATATCAAGTGTTACTGTCTAATAGGTTATTTGTAAAGTAAGAAAAAACAAACTCTTTTAATGATGATCTGGTGCATAAGACGAGTTACAGCTTTGTCATTATATGTACATGTACAAGTGTAAAAGTGTACAAGTGCTATATGTTAATTCTTGTCTGTGCTATTATACAGAGATGATGCAAATACCATCCACACATTTACCTCATTTTTGAAAAGTTTTTTCTTTAATTGTTAGCTCTATTCTTGTGTCCCAGCAATACCAAGCGTGGACACGTGCATCTCCGATTCGGTTTTATTACTCATCAGGATCTCTACCAACCTACCCTCAAATCTAATTATAAGTCCAAAGTAGCGCATCGTCTGTTTTACATGTGCACGAGATAATATTTATGAAAGCAAATACTCCGTTTGAAACTATGTCTCCTCAGTGAAATTGGTTGACAACATTGTTTTGGTTTTTCAGCTACCATGTGGTTTTCGTTCTTCTCCGGTTCGAACGCCGAGTTATTCACCGATGAAGTTATATAATGTTTTGGTAAAAATACTAATGTCTGATGTGAATCCGCTGAAGTTAAATGGTTTGTAATATTCGAAATCTATGAACGTTCCTGGTCAAATATCTGAAGTTCCCGATTAGTAAGCGTTATAACCATCACAGTTATAGCTTCCAAGATTTATAGCACACCAACTATAGAAAACCAATAATATATATTGTCTTTTGGCGCGTCGCATTGGTTATATTCATAGGCGTGAGAAGAGTTTCTCTAAGTTTTAGTTTATGCAACAATATAAATGATACACCATACATCCATATATACACATATATTGTTGATTCTTACACTCGAGATTTTTTACAATTTTAGTGAATAGGCTGGAAGTTCGCACTACAGATTTAACAGTATAGGTTATGCACATTTCTACATATAAATTTAACTTAAACAAACATCGATATTAAAATAGATATAGGAGAATTAAAAATAGGCGTTAGACAATTTTAAACTAAGATATTATATACATAGATTAAGAGCAGTACATTATCAAAGAATTATACAACTTCAGTAATCATGACAGTATATAACACAATAAATACAAATAACTTTATGACCATAAAATTACATAGCACGTGAAAGGGCATCAACACAAATGTTATCAACCCCTCTGACATGGATTATCATACTATTCTAATGATAAACTCCAATTTAACAGTCTTCTGTTTTTGCCCTTCATTTGGTTTTAAAACGGCAATGGCTAAAATATTTTCGGATGAATCTCGGATGTGATAGGCCTTCAACATATTGACATTACAATAGCGTGCATTAAACTCGTCTTTACGATCTCAGTACCCGGTCTCACTTACTTATCTCTCGTTGCTTATTTCCACTGTGTACTTCTACATCTCTTGGCCACTGAGAGGACGTAACCCTATTTTGGCCCGCCAGCCCTCGTGCGTGTTTACATGTGTGGTATCATAATTCATGGCCTGGGATCTGTATGATGTCTTCTCTATTAACTGACATGACTCTAGCATGTGGTGCAGTGAGATTGTATGCACATGCAGTGAGAGGGGATGAAGTTGGAAGGCATGCATTCTGTAAATATCCCCTTAACTTCGTTCGATCCAGTGCTCTGGGGTACTTGTACCATCCTGGAGGAACTATTCCACCTTCACTGGTCCCAAATTTAATCCAAAATTAGAGAGACTGACAAAACTGATATGATATTAGTAATTGTAATTGTGATTAATAGGAAATTGTCAGTAGGAATGCCGAAGCTTCGTGTCTTTTAAAGTAATTATTTACTGAGCCAAATGGCTATGTGTCTGAGGTTTGTTGTAAACACGCGTTTAACACACTCAGAGCAACATTGCATCTATTATGTATATATAACCACGTAATCAACTATCAAGGAAAAATAATCAACTTTTAAATAGGTCACATACATTCGCAGCGCTTCATACAGTAGATCTGTCTATCAGGCAATTTTGCTGTAGGCTTGTGAAACAATCTTGTTATAAATAATAATAATAATAATATGAACAAATTGACATATTTTGATTTTATCTAATAATCGTGAAATCATTTATTTTGCTTATTATCAATGTTTGGGTGGTCTTATATATTGAAAAGAGAGTTTTTGAGTGTCATTTTAAGAATACATCTGCTTTTTAAGGTGGTTTTTGCCAGAATGATCTATTAGAGGTTTGAGCAAATTCCTGCGCGATATTTTTTATGAACTACTATCGTGGTTCATGATTAAAGAGAGGCTTTCTTTTTTCGATGAATAATATTATATAAATATAACTCTTTCAGAATCTAAGTTGTTAAATAACACTATTCAAAGACGTACTGAAAAAATTGGATAAATAGATTTAGGTATTTGTTCAAATAAGGAAATTATCAGAAATGATCTGTGTGTTGCGAACTTCCTCAACTTTGGTTAGGTGTCATAGACTCTGAAACATCGTCTTAACACCACACAGAAGTGAAGAGGAATATATAAAACACACTTCACACGCTGAATACATTGGCTTCTAAACTCACATTGAAAATAGAATAATAACGTTTCACATGCCATGTCTAAGTTTGACTGCTTTATTGGAATGTAACAATTAAAAACGTGCTTTATCCAAAATAAATAATATATCGTTTTGTTCTGATATTCCACCTTTTTAAAGTAACAACTTGATATGTACTGTGACAAACTGGTTCTCAAATACACATATAAAAAGCTTGACTCGTTTTTCTATATTTATGTGTTCCGATTTCTTTTATGCAAACAACCAGTTTTTTTTTGTAGGACTGCAAAGTTGTTTTAACGAGTGGAAAACACATAATGAAACTCAAAATCCTTAAAGCATTTATGTTTCAGTAAAGTTAAATCCCAGGCGTTTGGAGATCCGTCAGACACGTGATGGCTGATCATTGGTCTGTCGAATTTTCTCGTACTAGAGTTATCCTGGATGATATATTGTATTTATCCCCTGGGTCTGGACTAGCTTTCTGCCGTAATTATAGATGTCAAATTTTTTATTGCAACCCTACTTTTTAAATTTTGATATACCCCCAGTGGTACGCCACAGATGGTCCATTGTGTAGTTTTGCACTTAACTACAATAAAAAAAAAGCTGATACACTATTGAAAGTAATCATTTAATTTGTTGGGTTTTTAAAAACAGATTTGCTTAGAAAATCAAAAACAAAGTTGATTCATTGCTTGTTTGGTTGATGTAGCTTCAGAGGAAAGAAAAATAATCGCAATGACTAGCTGCAACTTTTAACGTGTTCTGAATAGATCAAAAGAAGTATAAATGAATGTGATTTGACCTTCTTTACTATTGTTATTACAAAGAAAGTGATAATTATGTTTCTTATCACATAGGTTTCAGGTCCAAACGTTTTGGCTCCTTTCAACAATTTTGAACTTTAAAGCTTGAACTACGCAGTACGGCATATTAAGTGATAATTGTGTTTATTATCACATAGGTTTCAGATCCAAACGTTTTGGCTCCTTTCAACAATTTTGAACTTTAAAGCTTGAACTACGCAGTACGGCATATTAAGTGATAATTGTGTTTATTATCACATAGGTTTCAGGTCCAAACGTTTTGGCTCCTTTCAACAATTTTGAACTTTAAAGCTTGAACTATGCAGTACGGCATATTAAATGATAATTGTGTTTATTATCACATAGGTTTCAGGTCCAAACGTTTTGGCTCCTTTCAACAATTTTGAACTTTAAAGCTTGAACTACGCAGTACGGCATATTAAGTGATAATTGTGTTTATTATCACATAGGTTTCAGGTCCAAACGTTTTGGCTCCTTTCAATAATTTTGAACTTTAAAGCTTGAACTACGCAGTACGGCATATTATTAGCGGAACAATCTCTACGTTCTATGCAACTCCTAGCTAAATTTTCACAAAGCATATTGATATGACACAATGTATATTTAAAACGTTATTTATTGTTACTTGCGTTGTTTGATTAACATATATTCAGGACCCATCTTGTGTATCCCCAAATTTTCTTTAGTGCGGTGCATTTCTTTACTATCCGAACTCCCCAAGATGTTAAAGTGTTTTGAACTGACATTTGTGTCACGGTCTTGTAAACAGTGGCGAAGGATGGGCAACTGATTATATACTGTGTTTTGCGTATGCTCTTTAGAACGTGAGGTCAGACAACGTATTGTAGAGCCCACATATACTAGGTTACACCTTGGACATGTAAATATATATATGACGTAAGAGCGATGTATTATAGGAATCCAGTCTTTTTATTTAAAATAATTACTTAAATGAAACATCGGTTTAAAGGCAATTTTAAACTTAATATGTGGGTAAATTTTATTATTTAGAATAGATTTAATTTTTTTCCTTAATTCTATAGAATGATTATCAGTAAATGGTAGAATGCAATAAACTATTCCTTTGTTTTCAACCTCTTTACAAATGTCACTTCAAAACACTTCAACATCTTGGGAAGTGTAGATAGTGAAGAAATGCTCCGCACTAAAGAAAATTTGTGGATACACAAGATGCGTCCTGAATTAAATGTTAATCAAACAACATCACCTTAGTATTGACAAAGAACCTGTAAGTTTCCCAAAGACATCTTAGTACTGAAAAAGAACCTGTAAATTTCCCAAAGACATCTTAGTACTGACAAAGAACCTGTAAATTTCTATTTATGGTTACCAGTCAATATAACATATTTGAACTATCTTGATATAGTTGTATGTCTGACTAGAAACCATTACATAGCTCATCAGGACATATAATTAACTATGTAATTCTTCAAAAAAATATGATTTAGATTAACATGTTACAATTTAGGCGATCACAGCATCAGAACATATGCTACTGAATTTAAGAAATCTACCTTATAAATAATAGTAGTAGTAGTAGACGGACCGACTTTTCTAACTTACATGTTTTCATTTTAATCTACATCTATATATCTTTATATACATTACTAATATGGTTTACCACTCAGTGTACTGCATAGTGTTTCGTATAATAATAATTTCCTTTAAATTGCACGTTTTGAAATTATGCGTTACTTAACTTTTTTGTTTTTTGTTTGAAGTTAAACACAAAGCTACACGATAGGCTATCTGTGCTTTGTCCAGCACGGGTACCAAAACCCGGTTTCTAACGGTATAAGTCCACAGACATACCGCTGTGCCATTGGGGGGCTTTGTTTTTTTTATTTAGAAATTATATCAAGAATTATCTTAATATAACTACATTATTCTACAAAATACAAAACCCAGTTTTCCTTGGCATTTGATATAATATTCCCATGTTCTAGATGAGAACTATTTTTTGAAGATATTAAGATAAGACTACTTCGTTGTTCCAAACTTCTTTGCATTGGTCATTATTTCCAGTTTTCTCGTTTCTAGCCGATATTTTCATCCTGTTATTGTTCTCCAGTATTTTGTAGTTATAACAAACATGCTTGTTTTACAGGCCTGTATCAAGCTGAAATTATTTTCTTACAATATCATTTTTAAAAGTTAAGCACCATTTTTTCACACGTTAAAACCATGTTCGCATTTTTTCTTCTTTCTTTCAACTATCCCAGCGGTAACTTGCTCTTCATACAATATATATTTCTGGCAAATCCTGGCTAGGTTTCAAGCGTTTCTTTTAAAATACTCTTATTTATTTTTCACAATTTTCAAACTCTTCGCATCATTGCGCTCGTCTCTTGTGAGTATTGTAACGTTTTTCTTAACTCTTCACCTTGCATGTCGCTGAACACGTTTCGCACTTTACGGCACTAGTACTCTGTGAAAGTAACAGTCACTCTCGCTATTCGGTCAAGAGTATTCGTGCTCCTCAGTTGCTAAGCGGTAATCTGAGGAGATAAAACGCTAGAAATTGGGTTTCAATACCCGCGGAGGGCAGAATACAGATAGCCCATTGTGTAGTTTTGCGCTTAACAACAAAGAAACAAAAGAGTAGCCGTATAAGTGGTATGTTAAAGTAATATTTAGAAAAGTAAGGTTTTATATATTTTTTCATTTAATCCAAAAATGTGGACGAATCACTACTGCCTTAGATTAAGAAATCACGGAGATGTATTATTAAAGTAAATCTTGTCAGAAAAATTATTCATTACGAAAACTAATTTGATTTCAGTGAAAATAACGTGTTTTTGCTTGTTTCAAAACTACATGATATAAAGATTAAACTAGCTGAAATTCTGTTGATTTCCATCAATTTTGCCCCCCCCCCAGTGGCACAGCGGCATGTCTGCGGACTTACAACGCTAAAATCCGGGTTTCAATACCCGTGGTGGGCAGAGCACAGATAGCCCATTGTGTAGCTTTGTACTTAATTTCAACAAACAAACAATCCATCAATTTTCACACAGTCATTAACTTGTACGTTCTGTTGATTTCCATCAATTTTCACACAATTATTAACTCCAAGTCATTGAGATTAACACTAAATTGTGATTTAAATCACTCAGTGAAAACAAACGAATATCCCATCCTCTGTCAAAGATCTGGAAAACAAAACATTTATGTCTACTTATGCACAGTCTGTTACTCTTTACTACAGAATGATACATTCATACATACACACACATGCATTCATGTTTTCTACGTAGCCCCCAACCACGTATCTCTGCAAAAACGTGGCCCGGGTGATTTTTTTTTTAGTTACTAAAATCTATGCCATCGTTGTTCCTATACATCTCAAACAATAGCACAACGCTTATTATATGATTCTCATGGCTAGTTAAATAAAATGTTGGAAACAATAGTATATTAAAAACATGCAAACCATTATTGTGTTTTTGCAATAAAAACTGGAACGGTCACGATGTAGCCAAATGCACATCTCTCTATCTGTCTCTCAAGTTTTACAAGGCAATTAAAGTTCACTAAAAACAAAAATGTTTCTCTTTTTTACCTTTCGATGTGAATGAACGTTTTTTTTTAAATATCCATAAACCTTAAAAGATTACGTTTGAATTTAGAACAAGCGTGTAATTTAAACAATGTTGTAGCCGTAACGTTGACTTGAAAATAAAACTCAGTATTGTCATAGAGAGATCGTGTTGATTTGAACACGAAAAGTAAAAACAAAAACAAAATAAAAATAGAACGTCTAGTGAGTATTTTATACTCCATTCCTCATTCTACTAACTGTGGAATCCGGTAGAGAATACAACTATTATGGCATCAAATGTTCACTGCAAATTTTGCCGATCTACCATTAAGTGATTGCGGTTCACCCCGAAAAATGGCCAGCTTAACATCTAAACCAGCACGGCTACGACCAAAGGCGCAACAGTCTTAGATGATGGAGCATTTAGTCTGTTGACGTTCGAAGACTGTCTTTTAACTGGTACCTGCTGTAGAGCTAATTCAGTAGTTTATTAACACCTATATTGCATTTCACAGATTCACTGTGCCAGCTTCGCTCACCTCTCTTTCAACAATACCTTTTAATGTTTTCAGTCTACTGTCAATTCGCTCACCTCACTTTCAACAATACCTTTATTTTTTTTCTAGTCTAATTCTGTGAATTCGCTCACCTCTCTTTCAACAATATCTTTTAATGTTTTCAGTCTACTGTAAATTCGCTCACCTCACTTTCAACAATACCTTTTATTTTTTTCAGTCTAATTCTGTCAATTCGCTCACCTCTCTTTCAACAAATACCTTTTAATGTTTTCAGTCTACTTCTGTCAATTCGCTCACCTCACTTTCAACAATACCTTTTATTTTTTTCAGTCTACTTCTGTCAAATAATATCATCAAGTACAACTTCAAGAGCTCGTGATAGGTTTCATAAATGATTTTAAACACTATATTGACCTTACTTTTTTATTATAACTTGTCTTTCTTGCAGAAAAGTCAAGGAAGATATTGCAAGTTGTCAGATACTGTTAATAATTTCTCATTGAGCGGAACATTGCCTATTGAACTTGAATGTACTACATCAGGAAACGTGTAGAAAAGACTTTTCAAAATAAGAGGTGAAATTATGCTTTAGAAAGCTTTGAAGTTTTCAAGCACAGTCTGTAATTCACAGTAAAATATGTAGGACATGCTCAGGAGTACTCTAAATGTATAAAAATAATTTCATCCAATAGTTAAACCACCCACTGGCACAGTGGTATGTCTGCGGACTTACACTGCTATCAACCGGGTTTCAATATCCGTGGTGGGCAGAGCACAGATAGCACTTTGTGTAACTTTGTGCTTAATAACAAACAACAACAATAGCTTAATATTGATTTTAAAGATAATTTTAAAATCACTATTTTAATAATACAGTATTTTTCCTGTATTTGTCCATAACAAACAAAGAAAATAAACGAACAGCGGTTTTGATATTTCGATAATCTACAGATACGAAAATATAATATCATCTGTTTCGGTATCTTTACAAAATTGAAGAAAACAAATCAGTTCGTTTCAGTTTTCGTAACATGTTGATATCAATATGAACACTATTTACAGTTAGAGTTTGTGTAACTTAGTTTGTGTTTAAAATGTTCAGTAATTTTACTACTTTTAGTTTCTGTACCCGCAGAACGATAAAAAGACAGTAGTTTTCGTATTTACAAAATGATTAAAGGACATTGGTTTCACTTGTATACTTCCAGGATAAAGAGGAGCAGTAGTTTCACTTTTAGTTTTAGCTGTGTTTGGTGGACAAGTAAAACTACAATAAGAAGATAATTTGAGTATTTCACATTGTTTGTGTTCTTAATATTTATGCGAGATATCTTCTTTTTTTTTAATTACGCACAAAGCTACACAAAGGGGCCATCTGTGCTCTGCCCACCACGGATATCGAAACCCGGTTTCTAGCGTTGTAAGTCCGTAGACATACCGCTGTGCCACTGGGGGGCGCGAGATATCATCTTTATCCTAAAAGTGGGTTTATTAAAATCCACAAGTGTATAAATTGATTGTAGTCTCTAAACACTGCCATACATAGTATTCATATTCTTGGTCATATCATATAATTCAACGATTTTTGCTTATGTAATTAACCTTCTTAAATAAATTAACGGATGTTAGTGGTTAGTAATTAAATTGTAAATCGTGTAATTTTTTATTTATTGTAGGTAGAAGTGTGAATAATTAAGTATCTGTTAAATGTACGTTGAGTGTGTATTATTGTAAAACACTCGTAATTATTTCATAATAAATTTGGTGAAATATTACTATGGGCAGAAAAACAGGGTCACGTGATCTCGGTAGCACCTACGTCATTTCTAGTGTTCTCATCTTCTCCAGACTCCCTCATAGCTCGGTTCTGCTTTACATAGTTCAGTGTTCTAGCAGCTTTACGTTGCTTATTCTACCCACGTCTGAAAAACACTACTCCCGCCTTCTCTTCCCAAATAAACAAGCTGATTAGCTCTGTAGTTTACGATTCTTTAGACAAAACCCGAGGCAGGCAGAAAGCAAGTAAACACAGATGTAGCCTCTAGTGACAGAGAGTGGCCTTCTCTCCCATCAAGAATAAGGTTGCAGGCCTTATTCTTCTTATCGACCGCGATGATTCTGCTCCGTCGACTGAAAATAGTGTACTATGTGTAATACCCTGAACTTGGACAGATTACAGAAAGAAGTTATTTGTTTCCGTACTTTTTGTCTTAATTATAAAAAGTGCAGTAATTTTAACAGATGAGGTAAGATAGTTATTAAAATATGCTAATTGAAATACTAAACGGAAATGTCTGTACTGACTTTTAATATTTCTATACTATATAACTATACATAATGTAACGATAAATTTGTTTTGTAATGCCAATTTATTTTGGCATCCCTACTTGATTTTTTCTTTTACATAATTTATTCTGGTTGTAAAAGACAAAATTTTATCGGAAATTTCCATAAAAAATGAAAAATGTTTCCCTAGTTGTCTTTTGCTGCCAGTTAGTACCAATACCAAAGTTTTTCTTTTCTAGTTAGCTATAAATATTTTCCATCATTTTCTGACGTTCATTAAATGTATTTATTGATATAAAAGGCTTTACATTTTCATTGTTTTATTTTATTTCTATCATTAAAAAGAATAAGAGGGAAATTAAGAAACTAACTAAAACATAATGTGTTTTTGAAGTTTCTTTGAACTTTTGGAGGCAAAAAAGTTTAATTTATACCAAGTTATGTACTTTCTTTTCACTGTTTCATATAATAGCTTTTTATTCTTTTGATACAATAGTTTTTTATTTTTTGTTCGGCTTTGATGTATAGTCCTTTACTCACCACTAATAACATAAAACACTCGAGAACATGGAACACTCGAGTCATCTTCCAGTGCTTGGTAGATCTATCAAAATAACATGCTGAGTAATAACTTTTAATATCTTATAAGGCCTATATCAACGTAGAGCTAGATTTGTAAAAACACCCCACTCTCAAAATGGCCGGGAAATATATTTAACAGTAATATAAACGAATTGGCTGTCTGAAAATGTAAGTTTCATCATTTCTAACTGGAATGTCTGACTTGCACTACTGGCTTTCTTTTATGTTAGTCTTCCATATTATGTAGTTTCAAAAGTCGTAAAACATATTATAAGTCTCTACTACGATGCTCCATGTCTTTAAGATATACTGGAATGTCATCAAAGTTTCCAGAAAGGCAATGATCTGCAGTGGCTTAGAATACGCAATTCATAGATATCATAAATGACTAATCCAAACGGTGTCATAATGAATTCATAGTGTTCAAATTTTGTATGAAAGGCTCTTTCTAAGAATGACATAATCATTTATACGGATTTGCCAATATTCACTGAATAGATAAATTTCTCTGAATATTGTGGCTTCTGATAACTGATCAATGATGTCTCGTCCCAAGAGTACTGAAAATTTATCCATCATAATGTTCTTAGAGTTGTTTAAAATCAACATATAGTCTTATACCATTGTCTTTTTTTTAAGCACATAATAGGATAAGATAAAGAAAATGGATGTATCATACCCATATTTAATAACATTTTAAGTTTCTTTTTCAACTCTTTCTGTACATAGGTCTGGTTCATAATTTAGCCTGTTTTTTCAATCCAATCCTTTTTTGACAAGTGAATCTGGAGGTAATTCATCTAGAAATGATTTCATTGAAATGTATTGGTAGTCATTTAACCTTTTCTGTGACGTTATTGAAGGTTGTAGATTGTTTTCGTCAATTACCCAACCAAGAACTGCGTATATTTTAAAGTTTTTGTCTTCCATACGTTTTTGACATAAGCTTTCATAGTTCACGAAACATAAATATTGCAGTATAATAACTTACGCCAATGATCGTTATCTAAAACGCAAATTATCTCCTTATTTCACTCTATTTTAGTTCTTATATACTAGATAGCCAACTTATTCTTATAATTCCATCGTATTTTAGAAGATCCATAAGCTTTATTTGTGTTTATCTCACTATCTTCCACATGTTATTGGCCACACCTGGATACCTGGTTCTCTCTGCCTCGATTTGACTATTTGATTGTTTGATATCGATTGTGTACTAGTCATTTTGTTTCGTATTAAAGTGAGGTCCATTTTCTCTGTCGTACACTGATTGAGAAATGGGTTACTACCTAGTAACATCTAAATCCCAGTGTAGGAATCTGCTGTTCATCTATACACTTACATGATGTACCTATTACCTTGTTTCATACATAAAATCTCGGGATATGATTTTTATGGGTTTATCTTCATAGACGAATGTTATGTTCTGATGTGGTATATGACAACGTTTAGAATCCGTGAATGTAGTAATTCATCTCTTTGTTTCTTGTTTAACATTTTAAAAAGTATAATTAGCATTAAAAGCAGCCTTAAAACTTATTGCTTTTTCCTATGCCTTTCTAACGTCTGTGGGTCTCTGTAAATCAATTCTTTACACAACTACGGTTTGGCACTATGTACAAAATGAAATATTTTGTCATTTTCATGCATATCAAAAACTTCCATAAATAGCTATCTAAAACTGAATATCCATGATGGCTCTAATCACACAAACGGACATTTTAAAACCAACTTTGATAAATAATATGTCCAAATAAACTGTATTTATTTCTCTATAGGCCCGGCATGACCAGGTGGTTAGGGCGCTCGATTAGCAATCTGTGGGTCGCGGGTTCGAATCCCAGTCCCACAAACATGCTCCCCTTTCAGCCGTGGGGGCGTTATAATGTGACGGTCAATCCCACTATTCGTTGGTAAAGGAGTAACCCAAGAGTTGGCGGTGGGTGATGATGACTAGCTGCCTTCCCTCTAGTCTTACACTGCTAAATTAGGGACGGATAGCGCAGATATCCCTCGTGTAGCTTTGCGCGAAATCCATAACAAACAAACAAACAATTTCTTTAACTTTTTTTATAACTAACAAACCAGTTTGATGTGTGTCCAATAATCGAAGCAACGTCTTTGAATTATTTCAACCATAGAGGTACTTTTTATTGGGTCTACCCTTAAATTTAATAAACTATGGCGAATACATGAAATTATTACATTCAGAAGAAATGGTCACAGCATTTGGACGACTTTGATATTGGCCTGGAATGTCCTTGATTATCTTATCCCATGAATAATTTCATATATTTTAGTTGTTATTCAACAGATGCATATGATTCTGAGCGTTTACGAAGTCCATCATCAATTATATTCATAAGTGAAGAGAAATATTGAATTGTTTGCATCATACTTTAAACAGATTCTCTTGGTATTCATCCTGTCATAAAATCTGTATATCATACAACTGGTGACATAACTGTAAATATAGAAGAAAGGAAATTAAATAAATCCGACTCAAATCACTCAGCCGAGAGTAATGCAGACACATTTGTAAAAGTAATCAAAACTAACGATTGAAACGAAAATTTAATGAGAAACATTTCATTATGTAAAAACATTTGCAAAAGTTTCTTTAGTGAAATTCTTGTGAAGCTACACGAAATGTTTATTCCATACTGATTTACATGTATTATTCTATAGATCTATCGTATGATGCTCATTTTGAATATTCTATATTTGATACTCCTTTGCGATATCAAACATTTTTGCTCCATCAAAGCTTAAAATCACCACAGGAAGTGCATCGTGGCACGAAATATTATGAACAGTAAAACATCTGTTTTAAATATTTACCGTTTTGTGTGATATAACTTTTTTTTTTGCTATTCGTTGATGAACAGTAATCAAATATTGGCAGTGGCTTGCCTTCCCTCTAACCTGTAACTTCAATATTAGGGACGACTAGTGCAGATATCTCCCACGTAGCTTTATGTGGAACTCATGAAACTTTTCGTGCATGTTGAATTTTTCTTATTAAATTATTTTTTAGTTGTCGGTTTTTCTTTACTGTTTTTTTTATTTTTACAAATTCGCCTACATTTTATTCAATTGATTTGTTTAACCCTAATTTACTTAATTTTATTTATTTAGTTACAGTTGTATCATCAGTTGTATAATATACTAATTTTACTGCAAGACAAATACGAAGAGTAACTATTGAATGTATGATGCAAAAACTTCGAGATTTTTTCATTTGACTTTACTTAAGGATGAACTTCATAAAACCTCACTATCATATGAATCTGAACAACAAGTTAACTAAATGTGTATAAAATTAAACTATTGTTGTGTGGTTTTTTTATATCATTTAGTAAAAATAATATGAAGTCCAGTCCATTTAACAATAAAGAATTGAATCACTTTGGTTCTTTAATAACGTTTATAACTCAACAATATTTCAATAGAAATTCCAAAATTAATATCCGCTTAAGTCACAAATATAGTTTATGTTACTTACATGCAAAATGTTTTCACTAATGGATCAATAAAAGATACACTAAGTAAATAACTTACCAACTCAGTTACTGACGAAAATATCAAAAATTGCAGTCTTAGTCCCTAAAACTCTTTCACTGACACTGAACTGATTAACTAAATATAACTTGATCAGTCTGGTATCTTTATACTGTCCTAATTTTCTAAATGCTACAGTAAGCTTTGAGATCACACAGAGGCCTATAGCTATTGAAACAAATGAAGCCATTGTGTTTTATTGTGACTGTTCATTGTCTTAGCAGATCAATATTGTATAGTTGAAGAACATTTATAACCATGTGGAAGGAATTGGCAAAAATCGTGAGACTCAGTAGATCATGACAAATATCAAGCCCCTTGCTTTCCATTCCAGAGATGTGCCATACACAACATTTTTCTCAAGGTGTTTTAATACCATTCTTACTTAAACTCTACTGTCAGCACTAGGAATCATAAATAATTTCTCAGACATGGCCGTAGAAGGTGTTTTATCGACGTCAGTCAAAAGAGCGAAAGTTTTCTTCTGATATCATCCCTTCCAAGTGACAGAATACAGTGTTCTCATTTTCTTACATGCAGTCACAAAAGGTCACCACATGGGGGATATATTCCTTGTTTTTGAAGTTCTTTATTGCTGATTTGCTTGGCCAGAGTACAACTTCAATGTTTGCTCTTCCAAATCTAAATGAGTTGACTCCAATTAATCCTTTAAGCAAAATCTGTGTAACACCAACAAATTTTAGTTTTCCATCGCCAAGTACATGTGTATCAGAATTAGTACAAGAAGAGTGTAAGTTGGTTAACCACTAAAGAGGGAATTTTTCAGAAAAAGCATATTTGTCAAATACAAGCATGGCTGCTGTTAGGTTAACATGAGAAGAAACTAAAAACTGCCCAGGAGTCATTCTAGCTTTTCGCAATGTTGAAAATACTGTTACAACCTCTTGTCCTCCTGAAAGAATGACAGCATTTCCTGAAGAGTTGAAAACAAAGAATATATGTTTTTTGAGAATTGACACTTACGGTAGTAGCTTTTCATTGTTTTTAAATGGCTTCTAATTACTCCAGTGTTAACTCATGCCATATAAGAAATAATCATAACCCCACTGCATCGCAGATCCCGCTGGATTACCTCATCTGTTCGCCAGTCTATATGGAAATAACCTTTGGCTCAGCTGTTTTCTGTAGCTTGCCATGTGAACAGCTTGATATCACCATTACTATTTCAGGAAGAACTGCAGCATGTGCCACAAAATACTATAATAAATGAAATTGCACCATACTGCCTGCTGCAAACTATCCTTAAGTGTAGTCTTAGTCTGAATGTTTGTGTATTAGTCTGATGAAAAGCAAATGTCACAACATAGAATTCCTTTTTTATTTTACCGAAAGATGTACATGTGTGGCTGACAAATATTTACCCAGCTGTTAGCTACCTAGTGCCACGTGGAACTCCCATGTTTTTCCCATTAATAAAATATAAACACTCTCAGTCTTGGACTGTGATGAACTGGGACAAATTCTTCAGTGGAGGAGGTTTTTCAGAGTCCATTATAGAGATGGATATATCTGCTTCAGATTCTCCTGATTAGTACTTAATAAAGTATTGTATTGTATTATTGGTAATCCTTTAACCAGTAATAGGTTACTGCTTACTGGCTTGGAAAACAAAGACAAATAATGAAGGTCAAATTCATGACCAGATGCCAGTTGTACTTCAAAATGTTTATTTCCATTGAACAACTACATTACCCAAAAATAATGTTTTCAAATTCTTGGTCAAGGTGATGAAAGTAATAGGAGAGTCTGGGATATGTGGTAAATTCAATGATCTCCACAAATTTGATGCAGATTTTTGAAGCACATCCCAAATAAGCTCCGGTTATAGATCCTTCAATCCTGATATTTCTACAACCAGTATGAAGCAGCTGTTGATTTTAAGTTTTGCTTTTATAGCTCACGAGGAACAATAAATGATGTTTACATTGGCTGTAATGCACCAGAGGCTGATGAAGCAACAGACAAAACATCTTGAGAAAAACAATGGTTATGGACTAATTAGGTGCTGCTGGGCCATATTTGACAATACGATCTCTTACACATTTCAGTTTTGCCTTTGTGTTCTTCAAGTTTATTTGCTTTGCTATCTGAAGCAGTCAGTATGAATGTATAGTTGTTAGAGATGTCAACCTGTGTTCGAAACTTGCAACATCCCTTCAATTTCTTCGACTTGGGATGATATTTTCTAATGGAAAACTTAAAGTGTTTTATCAATCTTGCAATGATTATATATGATGTGAAGCAGCTTTGTTGGTCTTTATACGACTTTTCAGTGGGCTTAGAAAGATGTATGCCACTTTAATTCATGTTAAAACTGATAATGATGGATCTAAAGAACAAGAAATGATATTTCCAGCTTGTCATATTCAACAGTAGCTTCTGGAAAAGGCTTACAGTAAAGTTAATATTGATGGTTCTAAAAAACAAGGGATAATATTTCTAGCTTGTCATGTTGAACAGTAGCTTCTGGGGTTTACAGTGAAGGTAGTATGAGTCCTGAAAAGTTTACTATGTTGAAGCCAATGACACAGGAACAAAGTTGGTGATCTCCAGGAACTGGAAGCCACAGGTGATATTCTTTGTAATGAGAGAGAAAGTCCTTTGTTAATAGGTTTAGATAAAGTCAAATGTGAGTCATTCAGAGTCTGCGGTAGGTTTGCGCTTAGTAGCTAAAGTGACTGCTGGAATGTAAATCGGAAAAACCGAATTTCTGACATAACTGTGAATTTATTTCTTTAGGAACATTTTATACAGGCTACATTCAGTGAGAAACGTAACAGAACAAAGAACCATTAAACAAAATCCGAAACTGGTGTACGCCTAACTGACAAAAATAGCTCACTTCATTTGCGTGCACAATTTCCTCGCTAATCGAGGTATAAGAAACACGCTGACTAACTAACTTTCTAACTCGATCACTGATAAACAGACTCATTAACTGACACTAAATCATTAAGATTCTTTAACTGATACTGAACTGGTTAACCAAATCTTACTCACTCAATCTGACACTATTATATTGTTTCCCCGAAAGGGGGCTGAAGGCCGCCTGGCAGCATCACCTGTTTTAACCTCTTGCACCACTATACAATAATATGCAGGCAGTCAGTCAGTAGACTAAAATGATGTGACATAAGAGACGCTTAACGTTGCTATTTGTACTGTCGTGACGTCAGTAAAAAAGTGCATATGCCATCAATCACGAGATGAATTATACACTCTGTTACTCTTAATTTTGGTTTTATTTACTCTTGAAATAGAACACTTTCGGGAACCCTGCGGAAGTAGATCTAGTAATAGTTTTATACACACTATTGGAAGTTTCGAGATTCCACAGAGGCCTAAACTTTCAAGAAACTTCTAGACTTCACACAATCATAAAATTATCTTAAAAACTCCCTACTGTTCAAAAACATTAAAATAATAAAAATATAGTCAAAACACTTCAATCTATTGATTCTCGTTTTTAATGTTGTATGTCTGAAAACCCTTGGTAGTATCAAACCTTTTGTTGCAAAAAATATAAAATCACTAGGTTCGATATTATGCGAATATTAAAGCATTTCCATTTATTTACCTTTTTGTGTTATAAGTTTTTCCTTTTTTGTTTTCAGTTTGATTTTACTACAGCGGACTTAGAATAATTTTAATGAATAGTGAGATTAACTGTCACCTTCTAACGCCTCCACGGCTGAAAGGGCGAGCAGGTTCAGCGACGTGTTTCGATCTCGCGACACATAGATTACAAGTTCAGCGCCTTAACCACCAATCCATGCGATTAGTAAGTAAATATTTATTTAGAATATAAAAACATTTTACGTGACAGAAATAGGAAAACATATTTTACAACAATGAGCATCCATAAGACTGTGTAATGTCGAAAGAAATTACAAACATTACATTTCACCTATAATTCATTCTCTAGCTTGAGAAGTAGACCAACCACCTATGTTAAAAAAATAGTCTAAAGCGGGATAAATGCATGGGGATATCATTTATATGTAAAATATGTTATTTAACATAACTAATACAGCACTAATAGTCGTCATCTTCCAGACTGATGCTTGATTTTTGATTTTTTTAGCGTTGGTGTAAGTTGTTACGCATGATTGATTCTGTTATCCCTGCTTTATCTGGTTGACATTTCATAACGATCTGAAGAAGTAGGGAGAGAAATGTTGTTTCTAGTATTGAACATAGATATGATATTTAGTATGTGTATAACCGTACATCACAAAGAACTATGATATTTGACACAAACTTGTACATTCAAACATGACAAGGAGCTTTACCAGTGTTTAATGACAAAAACATGTATATTCTCACTTTAAAAGGAACTTTGAACATGTTATCAAGTGAGAAATTCTGACATTATGAAGAAACTTTATCTGTTATAGTTATTGACATATGATATTAATTGATGCAAACATATACATTCGTAATAAGAAGAATCTTCATTCATGATAAAATAATAAATAACACAGGACGTAAAAATGGGTGTACAATTAAAACATTTTTAATTCAGGCTAGTCTATGGCACCTTAAAAATTTGCTCTACAAAGAGTCTACATGTTTCGACGTTATAACGTAATCATCAGGAGTGAATTTCAATAAGGTTAGTGTCATATTTATTCCTTAGCTAGGTCATGTCACTTGTGTAGGTTTACTATTTCTGCATAATCTCTAGGGTAGGTCCCACCACATTCTTATACAGATATTCGCTGGATCTTCATCTCTATTTGATGATGCATAATCTTTAGGGTAGGTCCCACCACATTCTTATACAGATATTCGCTGGATCTTCATCTCTATTTGATGAAGCATGAGCTTTTTTACAGTTCATTATTTCCCAAAATTCACAAATCTTTTGGCTGTATTTTCCCCGTAATACCGCACGTTATGTTTTATGTACGTGTTCTACTATGGCCAAATTTTTGAAAATTTCTACACATCCATTATGCTCTGTTAAACTATATTATAAATTATGTTTTTTTCTGCCCAATATAAATACTTATAAATTTCAGCTTTTTCCATTGACTGCTTGTTATCTTTAGTATTACCTAAAATATGGTTTCTCTTATTTATCGTTTGAAATATAGGGTAAAATATTTTTAAGAGACTTTGAATAAACTAGTATTTAAATCTGGAACATATGACAGAATTAAACCTTCCTTTTTCAATTGGATTATAGGTTTTAAAGTAATATTTTGATCCATTATTAGAACATTAATGAGTTTAACTGCTCTGTCTATAACATTCGGGTTAAGTCCTCTTTCGACTGTTATATATTTCGTTAATAAAAATTTATTGTTGTCTTCTTATTTAACACATATCATCAAAATTCTGTGAACATCAGTATAAAACGCAGAATTTTTTTGTGTGATTTAAGATGATATGATTGATTCTTGGTGTGGTAGCTTAAGAATAGAAAAAGGTTTTCGATAAACAGATTTTTCTAAATTACTTTGTACATTTCGTTTTCTTAATACATCCAAGAAAGGCAAGCTATTGTTTTTCTCAATTTCATAGGTAAATTGTATAGATGGTTCTATGCCATTCAAATAGTGTTAAACTGTGTAATGTACATACTTTATCCAAATATCAGGTTTACATTGTTGCACATGTATGGTTATTGTTTCAAATACATCCGTATATAAATCACATAACAACGGTAAAAATAGGGATCTCAACACTAACCGTTCATTTTGTTTACATATATTATTGTTAACTTGAAAAATGGATTCTTTACACATACCTTTGTTAAATTAAATATATCTATAATTTCAACTACTGGAATTATATTTTCTAACGATTTACTTCCAAAACGCTTAATTGTATCTTCTACTGGAACTTCTGTAAATAACGACTTTACAACAAACGATACTAACAAATCTTTCTTATTCAACTGTCAATTTTTTAGTTTTACCTACAAATTCTGAAGCATTTTTAACTGTTACATATATATGCCAAGGATGACTTTGAGTAATTAACGTCTTCTATATTTTCATCAAGGTGATTTTCGTAATCGAGAGTTTAATTTTTAATATAATTTCATATTTATTATAAAACAGTATAAACATTTTATATGCCTGCCCTTTTAATTTTTAAAATTTATGTTTAATACGGTTATGCTAAGTAGCTCTGACCTATTGTACAGGTGATGGTTTTAATGCTAAGTGACATCTAAGCTTTTTATTTAATATGGTTATGATAAATAACTCAGACAATTGTAAAAATTTTAGTGCTAAGTGTCACGTAAGTTTTTTGTTTAATACGGTTATGTTAAGTATCTCTGACCTATTGTACTATAGCTTTAATGTAAAGAGATCTTATATTTATGTAATACATATTGTTAGTTTTTTGCTGAAGTTTGATCAGTGTTATATCACGTTGTAAATATCTTGTTCTTATCTATTGTTGGCTTTCTTGTGTTGTTTGCTTACACTGTCACACAAGTGTTTTTACGGGGTAAATTACGTTGAATTCTTAACCAGTTTGAAAGTTATATCTTGAATGGTTTTAAGTCTAAGATGAGGGACAACCCAGTCGGCCTAGAAAGAAGGAGATGAGAAGTGTGACATATAGGCATATCATGCATTTTTTACCACCTTACATGCTAAAAGATTTTTAGTATTTTCATTCAAAGTTAATCATGAGACTGGATGAGTAACCAAAGTTGTTTTCCATTATACTAAATGGTGCTATGAATAACAGCAGTGGTTTGCCCTAGTATTGAACTTCGTGATTGCCCAAGGGTGTGAAATTCCTTGTTAATATAAGTGTGTCCCTCAGTCACGTGTGCCTGGGGTGAGAGAACCTTGTATATATTATGATGCTTTCATTCTTTATGATACATTCCAGATAGATTGTGTTTTGAGATTCCAGATTATAGGTTTTATTGAAATCGATATATCTATTGAGATTCAACATAGATATTGCCTTTTGATATAGATTGTTATATAGGCTATGAATAGGTTTTATTAGAAATTTCTTTATCTCTCTCGCCAGTAGATCACACAAACATACGATCCGTGGTTTTAATCAAGGTTGTGGTTGTTTACAACCTCTATTTAGTCTCTTTCTTTAATGTAAAAACTCATTCAAACACATAGAAAATATAGGTACTGCTTTATAATGTAATATCTAGTCAATCCTCTTGTTTCTGCAGTTCCTGCAGGCTACTCTGAGGTAAATCGCTTCAATCCGAGAATACCACAATTTCATCAACGGAGACTTCACACCTAGTGATGTCTTCCTTTCTTTCAGATCTTGCATAAATAGGAATTTATAGAACATAAAAAAACTTACTGCATTACTTAGAACAAGGGACGAATGATTCCTTTAGACTGAAATCTAAAACTAAGTATGAATTACGTAAGGAAACTGGCGTCTTTAACATGAAATAACTTTGAACATGTAGCACATTTTATCGCCCTTCAATACATGTTTTGCAAAGTATTATTGTTATTGGTTTATATACGCACATGTAAACATATTTTTTATTGTCACAATAGTATTGGTAGAATCCAGAAAACGTTCCACCTTTTATTATTTTAGTTTTGGTGTAAATTCAGAACAAAACACGTGGTAGTTCCGGTGAATTCAGTTATATCCTAGTTTTTGAATAGATGAAGGAAAGACTTGTTCTACTTATTTTATTAACTAGGTGCAAAATACAAACTTACATAATTTTGTATAATATGAAAACTGATTCGCTTTCCGTCTTTCAAGACTGTTTCATCAGTTCGAAGTAATAAGAGTCAAGTGAAAAACAAATTACAAACGTACAGTGAAATTGTTTAAGAGCAGATAACTGTCAAAGTCATTTTGTAAACTTGCAAATATTTTACTGGTCGTTTTCCTCGTTTAAATAAACAAATTAATACATAAGAAGACGTATTTTATAGCCACATGTTTCCTTTTTTCATTAATGCTATTGTATAAAACACAAGTATCGGCTAAAATCTATTAAACTTAATGAATAAAAGGATACTACTGAACCTTTTTAGTTTGGCAATTTCTTATTTAAATATAACTGAGAATGTCTGTGCCACATTTAGTAACTCTTGGTTTATGGTAGCTTGTGGATAACTATAGACAATTTATGTACCGTGTTTGATTATTATAGTTTGTGATTAAGTATGGACAGTCTATGTGTTAGGTTTAATAATTCTTGTCTTCTCCTAACTTTTGGATAATTAGGGAATAATTCATGTACCAGGTTTGATTATTATAGTTTGTGATTAAGTATGGACAGTCTATGTGTTAGGTTTAATAATTCTAGTCTTTTCGTAATTTTGGATAATTTTTGTACCATTTTTGATTAACAATTATTTAATAATTTAATAATTCTAGTATTTTCGTAATTTTTGTACCATTTTTGATTATTATAGTTTGTGATTAAGTATGGGCAGTCTATGTGTTAGGTTTAATAATTCTAGTCTTGTCCTAACTTTTGGATAACTATGGAACAGTTCGTGTACCATGTTTGGTAGCTGTGTTTTATCCTAGCTTCTGGTTGAGTATAGAGCAGTTCGTGTGCTCTCTGTGGTGGCTCTAGTTTTATTCTATTTTCTATATAAATACTTAAAACCTACATACTGACATATCGTTATTTAAAAATAATTTGCATAAGTGATATAATATTAATGGCTACAACGCAACATAATGTTCACTAGAAATCCGAAATATGGGTAAATAGAAACGCTTGATTATCGCTTGAACAATTGCATTTGTTATTGCTAGGAAGTCTCTTTTACTGAACCTAATATTTTACGAATATCGGAAAATGTCTGTAATTATAGTTAGCTTGAAATTATTTAAATATTTCAGTTAATTAAAAAAAATTTGCGAAAGATGTGTTTTTTTTTTACTCTAAGAAATTCCTTATCACTATTATAAATTTATCGATTGAAGTTTCAAAAATTCTTAACACAAGCAAAAATCCTAAATTTTAATAAAAAATTATCATTGATGTTTGGAAGTTTCAACGGCTAAAATCATTTTTCATATTTTCGTTTCCTTACGTTCCTGTATAAAACGTACCTTAACTTCGAAAAACAATCAGTCAATAAGTTTGTTTGTTTCTTTGTAATTAAGCACAAAACTACATTATGGGCTATCTGTGCTCTGCCCACCACGGGTATCGAAACCCGGATTCTAGCGTTGTAAGTCCGCAGACATACCGTTGTGCCACTGGGGAGCCAGTCAATAAATGAGAGGAGAAATATTGTTCTTTTATTCTGCAGGAATGTAAGTGAGAACTGATTTTAATGATTAAATTCCCTTTTTATAACCTCTATGAATAGTAAATGAAATACAATAAATAAAAGAACGATTGTAGTGTACAATAACTTGCAGGTAGAGGTTAAGCAGAAACTAGGCCATTGTGAAGCGTTTCACTAATAACGATAAACAAACAACATTAGACTTTAATGAAAAATTAGCTGCTCTACACGTCTTTTAAGTTTAATATAAATATTCAATTTTTACTGCATATAATTTAATAAAGATATAAAAGTATAGAATTCATAATTCTAAAGTGGTTTAATGACTAATGTGATACCCACAAATTACATTAAACATAAGAAGTGTTAGAGACTTGAAGCAATCACAATGCTGATGAAAAACTAAAATATGTTCAGTTGTTAAACATTGCAAAACACAAGTTGAGAAACCGATGTCTTGATTAGCTGTTAAACATTGTAAAACATGATAACGTTGAAAACATACAAAGAAACTGTTAATCATTGCAAAGCATTATAGGATTGAAAGACTGATGTTTGAGAAGCTTTAAATTATTATGAAGCAAAGGCTGACAAACACTGGTGTTTGAAAAGCAAAGCATCATAAAGTTGAGAATCACTGATGTTTGAGAAACTTTTAATTACTGTAAAGCAAACTGCTGTTATTTATTGCCACGCATTATAAGATTGAGAAACTGATGTTTTAAAAGCTATTAAACGTTCCAAAATAGTGTAAGGTGGAGAAATGCTGATTTTTGATAAATTATAAAACACTAAAATTGCCAAAGTTGAAATTGTATCATTTTTAAAGTAAGCTGTAAAATACTGCAACAGACCAAAGTTGAAAAGAAACAAAGTTAAAGTTGTGAAAAGGTACTTGGAGTTGAATGAAACTCTGATGTTGTGAGGAGTTAATTTTGTTATAATTTTAGACTCTCCAATAACAACCTAAAATAAAACTTTTATTCAAACAAGTAAAATAAAATAAATAAGGCCCAATTTTCGCAGTTTTTTTACTATTTTAGATATAACTGTAATATAATTTATATACTCATTTGTTAACGTTCGTAGTATTGTTTAGTCATTCTTACTAGTTTCATATTCCGGTTTGTTAATGTCAATCTATGATTCATAGTTCAAACTAACTAGTTTGATATTTTGGTGTGTTAATGTCATTCTATAGTTCAAAGTTCAAACTAACTATTTTTATATTTTGGTTTCTTAATGCCAATCTATGGTTCATAGTTCAAACTAACTATTTTTATATTTTGGTTTCTTAATGCCAATCTATGGTTCATAGTTCAAACTAACTAGTTTGATATTTTGGTTTCTTAATACCAATCTATGGTTCATAGTTCAAACTAACTAGTTTGATATTTTGGTGTGTTAATGTCATTCTATAGTTCAAAGTTCAAACTAACTATTTTTATATTTTGGTTTCTTAATGCCAATCTATGGTTCATAGTTCAAACTAACTATTTTTATATTTTGGTTTCTTAATACCAATCTATGGTTCATAGTTCAAACTAACTAGTTTGATATTTTGGTTTGTTAATTTTCTTACTTTTTTTGCAATTCCTATTTTTAATTTTAAATTCTCAGTTTCCAATTATCTTGTATGTTGGCTATTTTAATGTAAAGCAATGGGCAAGTATATGCCTCGAGTAAGACACAATCTCACTAAGCACGTATAAAATTTAACCAGTAGAAAATCAGCATTTTCAAAGAAAGAAATACATATAAGACATCGCTTTAAATAAAGCTTCGTGTTTTCGATTTTGCTGTAGGCTTGTGAAATAATATTGTTAATAATAATAATACGTACAAATTTTGATTTTTTTTCAGCAATCGTGAAATCTGATCGTCAACCTTATAAAGCACCCATCGTTTTTGTATGAAGAGCGATTTTTTATTTTACTATTACTATTCTATTTTCTACATTAACAGTACACGAAGATGCAAGTGCGGTACTCTAACTACTGGGTCACGCTCGACCCCGTGGGTTATTACTGTCAATAGTTTTATTCCTGTTTGGGCTACATCTTGTGGGTTGGTTACCACCAATAGTTTTTATTCTTGTTTGCTACACCTCGGAGTTTGGTTTCAGTAACAAAGTTTCAAATTATTTTGTTTTATTAATCTAAAACATAATGACAATTTTTTGTAGAATACAGGTTTTCGGTTGAATAAGAAAAACGTTATTATTACACAAATACCATGGCATTATACCTGCTCCGTACATATAGAAGTTTTCTCAGGGTTTGTGGCACTTGAAACTGTAAAGCATTCTTTGCAATGATCACATGTCTATGATATACATTATATCGTCAAAATTATTTTCTAACTTATATAGATATCTATTTCCTCCTTTGAAAAATTCTAGATGTGACGTATCTCTAGAATTCAAAAGTATAAGGTTGATACATGGATGTCCCTTGGTGGCACTCATACCGCTAGAAATTGGTTTTCGATACCCGTGGTGGGCAGAGCACAGATATCCCAATGTATAGCTTTGTGCTTAACTACAAACAAACAACAATACATGAATTTATATTTAGTTGAAGATATATTTTTGTGATTATTTTCTATTTGATATTTATTTTATCTAACAACTTATCATGTATTGATAATTTAATGATGTATATTTTTCATAATAAGCAAATATCTTATATTTGGATAAAATAAACTAACTAGGTTATTATTTCTATTACTATAGTCTTAGATTTTTTGTATTTTCCTAGATGCCCCCAGTGACACAACGGCATGTCTGCGGACTTACGATGCTAAAAACCCATATCCCATTGTGTAGCTTTGCACTTAACTATAAACAAACTAACATACATATCATCCAATAGTTGAATGAGGCTAATTAATTTTGCTACAAATAAATTTAATAAATGAATGACTTACTATTTATCCATCCATTTTGTATTAAAATTTCATAAAACATTGAAACTTTCTAAACACTATTATGAAGTATCACACACACACACACACCACTGACTAGCTAATCTTTGTCTGTTAAGAAATACAATGCACGTCATGTGGGAAAAGTAGATAGAGAAAAAGAAGGTATAGAAAGGTTGTTGACCAACATGTGACTAATGAGAAAAGGTCACTTCCAAGTTGGCCAAGTCTGTTTCGCATAAAAGAAAAGTCAGTTATAATACATTATTGCTATCTGTGTATTTACATTATACTTAATATTGAAAATAAATGTCCAAACTCTACATAATCATATATATATATTATACATACATTTAATGTTCACCATACTTTAACTGGAGTTTCTGTATGTCAATGATTTAAAAAGTCAGTAAACATAGTTCTTTCACTTTACATAGTGATACAAAACACTAAATGTACATTCTCAATATTTGGTTGGACATTTCAGTTAGCATACAATTATTTCATACATTATACTAGATTCTGTGCACAACATACCATCAGAAGTTCAGACTGTGTCATCGGCTGAAAATAATTTTCAAAATGAAAGATTGATTCAGTTCAAATTTATGATAATTACTTAGACTATATAAACATGTAAAATGTATGAGGTTTTATAGTACAATACAACCAATTATGTACATGTGTGGTAACAGAGTTATCATTTCCACATAGTGTTGACAAACTCGTTCACAAGTACAAACACACAGTCAACAAACAGTCTAATTTTTATTTGTTATATTTTTCCTTAGGGTTTCGGACTCAGAAAACATAATTTTTCAAAACTGTCACAGATTTTTGAAACAATGTTACGGTAACATGTATTATCTTTTTCACCTAAAAATCAGTGCAAAATCTTAACTTTATGTTCATTATACTATTTAAACTTTTTAGTTTACCAAAGCATCAATTACTTGTTTCACAAATAAACAATACCGAAAAAGAGTTGAAAATCGTAATCGTAAAAGAACTTTTAGTTATAAATCCAGAGATTATTCTTCGACAGATATTTTCTCACGTGGATTTTAAAATTGTTATCGTAACATGAATTATCTTTCATTTACACTTTATAGGTAGATAACACAGGCCTGCGAATTTAAACTTCATAAAAAGTGTTTTGGTTTTAATAACGGGTTTTCTATAATTCAGCTACGCAGATTTCGCAAATAATATTCATTTTTTCTATCACTTGAGAATGTTTTCAAATCAGAAAGAAAGAAAACTTACTTAGATCAAATTTACATTTCGTTTACCACAATGAACATTTTTTATTATTATGTTTGTTTAGAAAAGTACAAACAAACTGAAGAAAATTGATGTCAAACGAATATGCATCCTCATTCATCCTGATTTTTTTTTTTAAATTTGAGTCTTTTAGTCTCAAAACTACGTGTTGTAGGCCTTTCTTTTATGGATTGCGTTATGCCGTTTTGTGAAAAATGGATATCATTTTCGGATTCAGCATATAGGAATTACTGTAGAAAATGTACAAATTTCAAAACAATAAAACCACAGCAAGCCTGTGTAATCAAATATATAAAAATCATCAGCTACAAATCAATGTTCTGTGATTTTTTTATATGAAATTCACTTCTCATCATAGACTAATAGACTATCTTTAGTATATGTAAGTAAAATATAATACTTAAGTACCACACACATTAAAACATATATTAATATGCTATTTACCAAAACACTTTAGTTTATAAAATACGGACTTACAGTCCAATATAATAATACATGCGGTATATAATTGTTATAGCGTGTTATATAATTGTTATATTCAAATAGAATATATTACCATAAATGAAACATACGGGCATTCTCCAAACTTATGAAAGTTTCTTTATTTTAGAAACTATACAAAACATATCATGCACTTGAATAGCTTAACTAAATTGACTATCAAATGTGTGAAAACAGTCTGAATTAATATCATACATCGTATTAAAAAACACGTCACTAAATAAATTAATAAATGATTCAATGCAAAATAACATGTAAGATTTCAGTTAGTATAGACTCAGAAAAATTAGTTTATCGACTATTTCAAAGCAGATATTTCCACACATAGAATTTGAAACTGTTAGGGTAACATAACTTATCTTTTCACTTAAAAATTATACAAATCAGTGTTCTGTGATTTTCAACAGAGTCCCTTATCTGCAACAGGGTGTAGTTGTTCTTTTCTTAGTGCAATGATAGAACGCCCTTATTTGCAACAGGGTGTAGTTGTTCTTTTCTTAACGTAATGATAGAACGCAATTATCTGCAACAGGATGTAGTTGTTCTTTTCTTAGCGTAATGATAGAACGCCCTTATCTGCAACAGGATGTAGTTGTTCTTTTCTTAGCGTAATGATAGAACGCCCTTATCTGCAACAGGATGTAGTTGTTCTTTTCTTAGCGTAATGATAGAACGCCCTTATCTGCAACAGGATGTAGTTGTTTTTTTTTCTTAGCGTAATGATAGAACGCCCTTATCTGCAACATGATGTAGTTGTTGTTTTTTCTTAGCGTAATGATAGAACGCCCTTATCTGCACAGGATGTAGTTGTTGTTTTTTTCTTAGGGTAATGATAGAACGCCCTTATCTGCAACAGGATGTAGTTGTTTTTTCTTAGCGTAATGATAGAACGCAATTATCTGCAACTGGGTGTAGTTGTTCTTTTCTTAGCGCAATAACAGAAACCACTTAACAGCAACAGATTGTGGTTGTTCATTTCTTAGTTCAGTGGGTTACCTACACTCTGTCCACCTCAAGGAATCGAACCTCTGATTTTATCATTGTTAGTTCGCACACTTACCGCTGACCCACTAGTGGGCTATCAACAACAGTAGATAAGCAAAGTGCTGTAGAAATATTATAAATCCCTAAAGCCTTTATTGGTTTAACTAAAAATCAAGTGTTTCCATATTTCATAACACGTTGCATTAATTAATATCATTTGTTCTCTAAGCATTCTATAAAAATAGGACGTAAAAAGATGAAGTCGTTTTTTTATAACAAATTAAACGTGTTATTCCACGAAGAAGAAAAATATGTAATACAGTAGTTAGTTTAAGGTTTATTAATAACTCAAACAGCAGACAAACGTTTTTAGGGTAGTATGAACCTTTATATAAGTAAGTAAACACCAACACACTAGCTATATACTTTAACACACAAACAGAGGTTGTGAATATATATATAACTCCAGGTCAATTGTTACCTCATCTACAACATAGTTTAACACACTTCAACTCTTCTTTAATTAAATATAATAGTCTCATATCATACCATGTGTTTATTATGTACAGCATACCTTAATATGCTTCCATAACTATTAATAATTCATAAATAATCTCATATATTTTACACAAATCACATGAGTACGCAAGTCATTTTATTATGATTTCAGTTTCTGCTATACAAATTCTAATATATTTGTATTGGAGTAAAGTAATTTATCTGATTAATAGTTTTTATTGTTGTTCATTAAACTGTATTGTCCACTTAACTCGTTATTATTCAATATTTAATATTCTTATCTCGACAGACGTGAATTAGAGACCTAAATGAACCTTATTTTATCTTTAATTATTTTCCATACAATATTTGATTATCTTTCTGGTATACGTAAACTATGTGTATCATGAACTATAATTCATATTCCATTGCCTAATATCCCCCAGTGATTCAGCGGTAAGTTTACGGACTTACAACGCTAAAACTTGGGGGTACGTTCCCTTAATTGGACAGACCACAGATAACTTGTTGTGTAAATTTGCTCTAAAAAAACAATAATTATTCAACATAATCTAATTATTTTCCCAACAATGTGTGATTATATTCTTGGTATACATTGTTTAGGTGTCTCATGAAATACAGTATATTTTCATTATTTTCCCCAATATTATTTATCTTCCTGATATATGTAGACTACTTTCATAAAATAACTACACTTTCTCTTTCCTTATTTTATTGTTTTCCCAATGTACAAATACTGTAGATATAAATACATCAAAAATGGTAAATATCTTTAAAATCACTTTCTTCTTATTGGGCGGAGAATATTATGAAATATTCCAGTGTTCTAAAATGTCTATAGAAATGAGATATAACATATTTTTGTTTCAGAAGAGATTTTGATGATGTCGACGAAAGGCCATTCAGCTCTGAACAAACTGTTGAACTTTGAGAAAAGACCATGTTTTCAGTGTTCTTCATTTAACCAGGGATCAGCGTAACAGTTGGTTAGATATTCATAAAACAAACTTGATCTTTCAATCCTCTAACATTCCGAGACTCCTGGCATGTACTCTGACAGTAATGTATCTTGGTTTTCCAACATTACTGAATTTAGTTTTGGAGTTTCCGGCTCTATAGACAAAGCTTCCTATTCAGTGTCAGAAGTTATTTTAATTGCTATTGTAACTGGAATTTTAAGCCTAGGCACTGTGGTGGGGAATATAATGGTTATGATATCTTTTAAAATGGATAAACAACTTCAGACCATCAGTAATTACTTTTTGCTTAGCCTAGCAATTGCAGATCTCTGGATTGGACTCGTTTCCATGCCCTTGTTCACCATGTACACTCTGTTAGGCTTCTGGCCACTAGGATCAATGATTTGTGATACTTGGTTAGCTTTTGACTATCTGAACAGCAATGCTTCTGTTCTAAATCTGCTAATAATTAGTTTTGACAGGTACTTTTCTGTTACACGACCTTTGACTTACCGAGCAAGAAGAACAACAAAACGTGCAGCTTTCATGATCGCTTGTGCTTGGGTTATATCTCTTGTCTTGTGGCCACCTTGGATTTATTCATGGCCCTATATAGAAGGTCAGAGAAAAGTGCCAGAAGATGAGTGTTTCATTCAGTTTCTCGAGACCAACCTTTACATCACCTTCGGTACAGCCATTGCTGCTTTCTATCTACCTGTAACTGTGATGTGTGTACTTTACTGGCGAATCTGGAAGGAAACAGAGCAGCGTAAAAAGGATTTAACTCATCTTCAAGCTGGACAAAAGGATGTCAGAAGAAAATCGTCATCTAGCGACTACCCTGGAGAAGAAGATGGATGTCAACGAGCACGAAGTGACTCATGCATAGCTATTAAAGCTAATTATGTTTCAACTTCTATTTGTGTCGAGCCACCTATCTACCCTCAAGAAAAATCTCGCCCACAGAATATTAAAGAACTCTTGATGACCTGGTGTAAGATCGATCGAGATCCAGATGGTCAAGATGAGAACAGCACTAGTCACGAATCACCGGGAACTGTTACACTTTCTTCTACAGAAACCCCAGTTCGATCATCACGTACTACATCATTAACATTTCAGCCTTGCCAACAAGTTTTACGTTGTGGAGATAGAGGATTTACTCTTATTGATCAAAATAGACCTCGCAGATCTGAAAGTACGACTGCTTTATCCGATCTCCCGTCATCACATCGTTCCTTTTCATCAGAAGCAATCTATATCATCCTCATTCGACTCCCTACCCAGTCATCTGTAGAAGGCGAGGGTGAGTCTAAGGCGTCCATCAAGATGATTCTAGAAGAAGGTGAAAAGGCCAAAATTAGCGCGCAACCAGTTCGTGCCTCTGAAAGCCTGGAAATTCTAACCGCTCAGCGTCCAGCCAGTCTGGGATTGAGACCAAACGCTTTGTGTGTCTCAGAATCAGCACTTGAAACAATTCGTTTCTCGCTAAACACGAAAATTATTCACAAACAAATAGCAAAGCATCGAGTGCCTATGAAAAAACGAAAGCAACAAGAGAGAAAACAAGAAAAGAAAGCAGCTAAGACTTTAAGTTCTATCTTACTGGCATTCATTGTAACATGGACACCGTACAATGTGCTAGTTTTAGTGAAAACTCTGTCTCCATATGCTGACAATGATTGTATTCCAGAAGGTTTGTGGAACTTTGCTTATTATTTATGTTACATAAATAGTACAATTAATCCAATGTGTTATGCTCTCTGTAACGCTAATTTTAGAAGAACTTATATTCGTATTTTATCATGTAAATGATATAATAAAAAGGAAAATATGACTAACAGGTGATAATTCCGTTGAAATACGTATCCTGACATAGCTTGTTTATAGAGTTAGTCAATCAGATTCTGTTTTTTTTCCTATTGTTCATTTTATGGAAGTTCTTTAACTAGTGTTACTTGGCCCAAATGAAAATTGTCTGTTTATGCAATTTTCCAAATAATTATAAAATAACAAATAAATGTGCTTTTGAAAGAATTAACTTAAACAAGTATTTGTAAAATAAGTAATTAAAACTTTACGTATATCTACAACTTACTTCGTTTTGTTTGTTTGACAACACTTAGTTACGATCTCCTAATACTAGATTGTACATTTAATAAATATATTTTAAAGAAACGACGAAAAACAACGCGAGAATGAAGAGGACACACGATTGTGTTGAAACTAGTTTCTCCAATATCAAGACTTCTGATAATTCTTTTACTGTGTTTTTCCATCTCTAACTGTTACACACGATATTGTGTTGTTTTTATAACGAAGTTGCCTGTTTTTAGTTTTGCTTTCATTTTAAGGAAAATAAATTCCAGTCAGTGTTTCGCGCAAGAAATTTGTAATTAACACGTCAATGATATAGAAGCAAACTTAGAACAATGGTTTGAAATGGGCAGCTTGCTTGGTGGATTGACGAGTGACGAAGTTTCGATGCCTTTGCTTGAATTACATACTGATGAACGTTTTAGATATGTATATTTACTTATGTGTGAAGATCTGCAACATACATGCAAATTATTTTACATTATTAGCAATTGTGCCCTCCCCCAGTAGCTCAGTGGTAAATTTGAAAGTTTATAATGCTAAAAACCGGGTTTCGATACACGTGGTGCGCACAGTACAGATAGCCTATTGTATAGCTTTGCGCTTCACAATAAACAAGCAATATATGGTATATATATACATCATATTGTGAACGAAGTATGAGATACAACAGCATATTTGCTATGAAGTAATGTTCTGCGTGGCTGAATGTAAATTGTGAAGAAGATGAGTGTTCCTTGTGTTTCACTGAGTAAGATTGAGGCCACCATGAAATCGTCTTGTTCCTTGAGTAACATGCTTGAAATGTCCAGATTTGCCTAGTAATTAGCATGTCGGTGAATGGATCGAAGGTTACAGAGCTAGAGACCAGATGCCACTGATCCCGTTTCGCACTTTCAGCTGTAGGCGGATTATAAAAGTCGTTTCAAAGAATTGGACATAGCCCTTATAACGGCGGATGCTGCTTGATGGCTGAATTTCCACTGGTCATTAGCTCAAAATTAGGGACAGCTATACCTGAAACATCAGAGTTTCTTATTCGACCGTTTAGCCCACATCTACATAAGATGCTGTTCCGACTGAAATATTTAGTTTCTAAGAATGATTTAAATGATTGGCTTGTCCTTTGCAATATATATTTGAGGTCTTCGAGAAATCAGCTTGTCCTTTATGTAGCATAATACAAGTGATAATGTAATTGCCTCCCCTTTGAATTGTGTAATTAAGATGACTATGAAATCGCTTTAAACTTAAGTACTGTGACAAAGATTACTTTGACATCCATGACCTTTACAAATCATAACTTAATATAGCTTTGGTCATAGCACATTCGCTCTAGTGCTGAGGTTAGATTTTTGTTCAGTTAGAAAAGCTAAACTATTTGCATAATCAATACATAGGATCGGGTACTAATTTAATGCTATGGTTTGGCATTATTGAAATTCTTAAATGGGTAAAATTAAACCTCTGGACACGTTGGATATTCATCAAGTAATTAGAAAAACAGAGTACAGTATTTCGAATTTCCCATTTTTTTAAGCCTAGAAGAATAGATGGTATAATGCAATATCACATGAACTTTGTATGCTTAACACGTGAGTAAATACTTTATGAAAACAATTTATTATTCAAAAGTAGCATTTAGTTGCTTTACAATGGTTTAGTCTTTATTAAAAATTGGGGTGTTTAAAAGAACAAAACTTATAGTAAAAAAACCTAAGATTTATCAAAATACAAAGAAGTCCCCTTAAAACTAACCCCACCTTCATTTTGCATGAATATGAAACGCGGTTCATAAGTATGTCTGAAATCGATTTAAAATAAATGATTTTTTATTTATTTAGAAACATGATAGCACGACACAGATCCCAAACTTAGTTTCTCATTTCCGAGAAGTTAGCAATAAACACACGCAAACAAAATGATATCAGGTAACTTCACGCCAGGAAAGGGTTGTTGCTGACTAGTTTCTGGGCCTAGACGAATCAGGCTTATTTGCAGAAATTTATTTACCCATTAATCGAACATTTTGTCTGTGGCAATGTAGCTTTGAGACATAAGTTACCAAGGAGAAGTTTAACTACAACATTAAGGGAAGAGATACAAGAGTAATATCCTAAAAAGAACTATACAATATAATAAAACGAAGAACCGCTGTCTCTTAACTTGCGTTTAACTACAACATTAAGGGAAGAGATACAAGAGTAATATCCTAGATAGAACTATACAATATAATAAAACGAGAAACCGCTGTCTCTTAACTTGCGTTTAACTACAACATTAAGGGAAGAGATACAAGAGTAATATCCTAGATAGAACTATACAATATAATAAAACGAGGAATCGCTGTCTCTTAACTTGCGTTTAACCACAACATTAAGGGAAGAGATACAAGATTAATATCCTAGTTAGAACTATACAATATAACAAAACGAAGAACCGCTGTCTCTTAACTTGCGTTTAACTACAACATTAAGGGAAGAGATACAAGAGTA
>NW_013671691.1:0-2455 GCF_000517525.1 Limulus polyphemus
TATAATATCTTAATCTCGTATTAATGTTCCTTCATTTATAATATTTTAATATGATAGTAAGTCTCTTTCATTTATAATATTTTAATATTGTAGTAATGTCCCTATGAGTTATAATATTTTAATCTGGTAGTGATGCCCCTATCATTTATAATATTTTTATCTGGTAGTAATGACCCTATTCTTTATAATATTGTAATCTGGTAGTAATGTCCCCTATCATTTATAATATTTTAATATTGTAGTAATGTCCTTTCATTTATAATATTTAATCTGGTAGTAATGCCCTTATGAGTTATAATATTTTAATCCGGTAGTAATGCCCCTATCAGTTATAATATTTTAATCTGGTAGTAATGTCCCGATGAGTTATAATATTTTAATCTGGTAGTAATGCCCGTATCATTTATAATATTTTTATCTGGTAGTAATGCCCCTATCCTTTATAATATTTTAATATCGTAGTAATGTCCCTATGAGTTATAATATGTTAATCTGGTAGTAATGCCCCCATCATTTATAATATTTTTATCTGGTAGTAATGCCCCTATCATTTATAATATTTGAATCTGGTAGTAATGTCCCTTTCAGTTATAATATTTTAATCTGGTAGTAATGCCCCAATCCTTTATAATATTTTAGTCTGGTAGTAATGTCCCTATTCTCTACAATATTTCAATATGATAGTAATATCCCTATCATTTATAATATTTTATTATGGTAGTAGTGCCCCTTTCTTTAATAATATTTAATCTGGTAGTAATGTCCCTATTGTTGATAAAGTATTATACTCATAGTTCTTGTTCATATTGTTTATTCAATTGTTAAACACGAATAAAGCTGTTCAGCCTAAGATGTGATTATTCAGAAAAGCTTGTGTCATCATCGAAGTAATTCTAAATTATTAAAACAAAAATGTACTTTTAAAAATCTGTGGTTTGAAACAAGATAATTATGGGATAAAAATCTGTTTGAAATAAACCATATACAATAGAAATCCTAACAACACCACATGTAAACGTGTAACTTATTCTATTTGAAGAAAGCTTTAAATACACACTAATAACTAAATGTTTTAAAATATTGAATTTCAAATATTTCATTGTTAAAATTTAAATACGAAATTATTGAAAATTCAGATTGCAATTGAAGAGATCGGTTTTTAATGTCATATTTTCACAAAATGTTGTTCAAAATACGTTTCATATAAATCACACCTTCAAGGTGGATATTTATTCTAGTAGTTCATACAAGTTTGGCGTTAAAAAAACAAATTTTTGTTAATTAATGACAGTTCGTCACGCGCTTCAGATACGTGAGTTCACTAAGTACGGCCGGAAATACGTCAAACACAACGTGTACTCAAGAGTGATTTATGTCAGATGTCAAAAATATTCATGGTTCATTTCTTTGATAAACTAAATATAATCCGGAAATAACAACATACAAAGATAGCAGAGAACACAAATAGAATCTGGGACTCCAAATTGTGGATTAACGTCGTCTACTATATAGAGCACGTGCATAAATGACGTAGCGAATATACTAGTTGCTGTCATTAACGAAAGCCAGACTCTGCGTCGTGTGTAGGAAAGCTCGTAATCTGAAACACGTGCTCCTTCCAGACAGTTTGTGTAATCTCTAGATTTACAAAATGTCATTGTTAAAATAAACGGACTCTATCATTCCAGCGGATTTGATGCTGCTTATCGAATATTACATCATCCAAACCATGTGATGTCCCCTAACGAATAAGGTCTGGAGCTGTTTTCAATTACTCTACAAGGCAGTAACGTCTGGAGGTGTTTTCAATCACTCTGAAAGGCAATAAAGTCTGGGGTGTTTTCAATTACTTTGCAAGGCAATAATGTCTGTAGGTGTTTTCAATCATTCTGTAAGACAATAAGTCTGGAGTTGTTTTCAGTCACTCTGTAAGGCAATAACGTCTGGAGATGTTTTCAATCACTCTCTAAGGCAATAAAGTCTGGGGTGTTTTCAATAACTCTATAAGGCAATAGCGTCTGGAGGTGTTTTCAATTACTTTGTAAGGCAATAAAGTCTTGAGTTGTTTTCAATAACTCTGTAAGGCAATAATGTCTGGAGTTGTTTTCAGTCACTGTTTATGTCTGTTTTGATGTTTGTGTATGTTTGTCTGTAAGACAATAACGTCTGGAGGTGTTTTCAATAACTCTGTAAGGCAATAAAGTCTGGGGTGTTTTCAATAACTCTGTAAGGCAATAATGTCTGGAGTTGTTTTCAGTCACTGTTTAGGTCTGTTTTGAAATTTGTGTATGTTTGTCGTAGGATGTTTATTAAAGTAAAAAATAACGTAACAAGTAGTTTAATTTTACTTCATACTTGTTTTCATTCAGTATATTAGGTCGTCAAGAAATTAATGTCGTTTTTTTTAGATGAAAAACCCGAACAATTTATATATCAAAACAAAACATTTATTAAA
>NW_013671691.1:3146-10155 GCF_000517525.1 Limulus polyphemus
TAGGGTATACTAAACTTTACACATTATATAGGCTAAACTAACGTGACGTTTAGCCGGTTCTTTAATTTTTATACGGGATGAAGGTTTTTTGGGGGTGGTTAAGGAAAGTGTTCCAAAACGCGACATTAATTTCTTGACGACCTAATAGTTTTCATTTATTCAAGAAAAACCCGATTATGTTACTTGTATCTAAATAACAAAATATAGCAATGATAATAAAATAATAAATGACATAGCTTACATGTGTCTATTTTTATATTTAAATATTTTGGTCTAGTTAAGTTTACTGAGGTTTTGAGTAAAGCCTCCTCAACAGAAGCACACGCTGATTATTTTAACATTTTCAATTCATGCTATTTTAGTAAGTCGTATGTGTGAAAGTAAGCTTGTTTTAATTATTCTTTAACTGAACTGTAACTATGGATTTACTAGGCCTAACACAACTCCACTCGTGTTTAATACAAACTATTTTTCTGTACTCAAATGAATAGTAATAAGAAGAAACTATTATTCTGGATTTTACAGTAGAACTGACCATAGAAAGAGGAAGTACAAGAACACTACAGACACAAAAACTACGGAATTTCTCTGCGTTAACGTATAGAAATGATTTTAAAGAGGGTCAGTAACTTGTCTTAATCATCTATATCAAGAGCGAATATGATTATTGTATATAGTCCAGTACTGGCTGTTAAAATACAGTATCCACATGTTTTAACACACTACCTACCAATTTTAACACAATATACACTTGCTTTAACACAGTACCCGCCTATTCTACCACAGTTTCTACTTGGTTTTAACACAGCACCTACCTATTCTAACAGAGTCTCCACTCGTTTTAACACAATACCTAGCTATTTTAACAATCTCCACTTGTTTTAACGCAGAACCTATCTATTATAACAGTCTCCACTTGTTTTAATGCAGCACCTACCTATTATAACAGTCTCCAATTGTTTTAACACAGTACTTAACTATCTTAACAGTCTCCACTTATTATAACACATTACCTACCTATGATAACACAGTCTCTACTTCTTTTAACACAGCATTTTCCTATTATAACACAGTTCCCCTTCTTTTAACACATAACCTACCTATTATAACAGATTCTCTACTTCTTTTAACACAGTACCTTCCTATACAAACCTAGCCTCCACTTCTTTTAACACAGTATCTTCTTATTCTTACACAGTATCAACTTGTTTTAACACAGTACCTTCTTATTCTTACACAGTATCAACTTGTTTTAACACAGTACCTTCCTATTCTTACACAGAATCAACTTGTTTTAACACAGCACCTTCCTATTCTTACACAGTATCAACTTCTTTTAACACAGTACCTTCCTATTTTTACACAGTATCCACTTGTTTTAACACAGTATCTTCCTATTCTTACAAAATACCTTCCTTTCTGTCAAAGTATCCACTTGTTCTAACACAGTACCTACCTATTTAATAGTCTTTTCTTGTTTTGACACAGTACTTTCCTATTCTAACACAGTACCTTCCTATACTAACACAGTATCCACCTGTTTTAACACAGTTCCTTCCTTTCTAACAGAGTATTCACTTGCTTTAACACAGTACCTACCTATTGTAAATCGATATTTACTTGATTTAACACAGTACACACCTATTCTAAAACGACATTTACTTAATTTAACACAGTACCTAGCTATTTTAACAGTCGCCACTTGTTTTGAAACAGTACCTTCCTATTCTAACACAGTATCTACTTTTTACACAGTACTTTTTTATTCTAACACAATATTCAATAGTTTTAACACAGTGCCAACCCAATCAAAAACAATATCTTCTTGTTTTAACACATTTTCCTCTTGTTTTAACACAGTACCTACCTATTTTAACTCAATATTAATTTATTTTAACACAATTCTAACACAGTATCCACTTGTTTTAACACGGTACCTAGCTATTTTAACAGTCTCAACTTGTTTTAACACAGTACTTAGCTATTTTAACACAGTCTCAACTTGTTTAACACAGTATTTAGCTATTTTAACACAATTTTAAGTGGTTTTAGCACAGTATCTAGCTATTCTATCACAGTCTCAACTTGTTTAAATACAGTACCTAGCTGTTTTAACACAGTATCCACCTGTTTTAACACAGTTCCCACTTAACACAGTACTTTCCTAATCTAACTCAGTATCCACTTGTTATAACACTGTGCCTACCTATTCTAACCCAGTGTCAACTTGTTTTAACACAGCACCTACCTATTCTAACAGTCTCCACTTATTTTAACACTGTACCTACTTATTCTAACAGTCTCCACTTGTTTTAACACAGTACCAAGCTATTTTAACACAGTCTCCACTTATTTTAACACAACATCTAGTTATTTTAACACAGCACCTACCTATTCTATCGGTCTTCACTTGTTTTAACACAGTGCCTAACTATTTTAACACAATCTCCACTTGTTTTAACACACTACCTACCTATTCTAACACAATCTCCACTTTTTAACACAGCACCTACCTATTATAACAGTATCCACTTGTTTTAACTCAGTACCTATATATTCTAACAGCCTCTACTTGTTTTAATACAGTACCTACCTATTCTAACACAATCTCCACTCGTTTTAACACACTAACTACCTATTCAAACACGATATTTACTTGTTTTAACACAGCACCTAGCTATTTTAACTAAGTATCCACTTGTGTTAACACAGCCTCTAGTTATTTTAGCACAGCACCTACCTATTCTATCGGTCTCCATTTGTTTTAACACAGTGCCTAGCTATTTTAACACAGTGCCTAGCTATTTTAACACAGTACCTAGCTATTTTAACAGTCTATATTTGTTTTAACACAATAACTACCTATTCTAACACAGTCTCCACTTGTTTAAACACAACACCTACCTTTTCTAACACAGTCTCCACGTGTTTTAACACACTACCTACCTTTTCTACACAGTCTCCACTTGTTTTAACACAGTACCTACCTATTCTAACCTATTCTCCACTTAAAAGGTTAAAATTCAAAGAACTTATGTAAAAATAATTTTAAAAATTCAAACGATCAACGTTTTTAACTTACACAATTAAAATCTTTATTCTGAGACGCTACCTAACTATATCATAGTACCTATCTATGTAACACGCTACCTAACTATTTCATAGTACCTATGTAAAACGCTACCTTATTATTTCATATTACCTATGTAACACGCTACCTTACTATTTCATAGTACCTATCTATGTAACACGCTACCTAAGTATTCTCACTCATTATCTACCTGCCTAATACAGTACTTGTATCTATGTGTTAAACAACTGTTAGACTATCGGACACAACACTGGAGGAAACATATCAAATTATAAAATATGTATTGTTCGAGTGATCACAACACTGATCTAAGAACTGTTATCCATGGAAATGTTTGTTAATCAATCGCCCACAAGAATGTAAAACAACATTTCTGTTTATGTTGGAAGATAAAGTTAAATCAGGAACGTGAAAGATGTGGTCAATTGTAAGTTCTAAGTTATTTATAGCACAGCAAAAATGCTTTATTTTAAGTATGATATCATTTTCTGCTTTTTTAACATTAGAACTTACTAAACATGGACTTTAAGAGACAAAAAAACCGTGATTTTAATATTCGTGAGTTGGGTCGGAACACTCAAAGTTAATGCTAAGATCTCTCCATTTCTTTGTGTAGAAGAAACTGAATCCAATTACAGCTTGAGTACGTGACGAAAACGATAACAAAATTACATTTTCTCACTCATTTCAAAAATAGATGCTAAAAACAAAAGATGATTTGAATTTTTCATCGCCTTGTGAGACAGTAATTAATATAATTTTACCTTTGCCACGACCACCTTTGTGATTCGATTCCTGAGAAATCATTAACACGAGTAGGAGCTTGATAATTTATGACGAACGAAAAACTCTATTACGTTGCTAACAATATTGTAACAGCGTTTCTTTCTAAATCCAAAAGTTGTCAGTTTTTTATTATATTATTTATTGCGAAACGCTGCGGTCATAAACAGTAATCTTTTTAGTTTTGGTTTTATCTTTTTGGCCCAACATGCCCAGGTGGATAGGGAGCTCGACTCGCAATCTGCGGTTCGCGGGTTCGAAATCCCGTCCCAACAAACATACTCCCCTTTTAGCCGTGGGGACGTTATAATTTTACTATTAATCACACTATTCGTGGGTAAAACAGTAGTTCAATAGATGGCCGTGGGGGGATGATGACAAAATACCTTCCCTCTAGTCTTACACTACTAAATTAGGGACGCCTAGAGCAGATAGATCTCGTGTAGCTTTACTCGAAATTAAAAAAAAAATTCTCTTGGGTGACTTTCAAAATTGGTATGAAACAATTTTAACGACGTCCGTTATTTAGTAACCAAAACACAAATAACAATAATAGAAGCTTTGTTATATTGGATATCGGATACTTTATAACACTTTGTTGTGATAATAGTAGATAAAGGATACTTTATAACGATTTATGGCAATAGTAGTACATAACGGATACTTGATAACCCTTTGTGGCAATGATAGTAGACAATGGATACTTTATAACGCTTTCTTGTAATAATAATAGATAACGGATACTTTATAATACTTTCTGGCATTAATAGTGGATACTTTATAACGCTTTTGGTAATAATAATAGATAATGGATACTTCATAATGCTTTTTGGTAAAAATAGTAATCATAGTGGATAACGGATAATTATATAATGCTTTTTGGTAAAAATAGTAATCATAGTAGATAACGGATAATTATATAATACTTTGTTGCAATAATATTAGCCAATAGATACTTTATTAGTCTTTGTGGCATTAATAGTGGATAACAGATACTATAACCCTTTAAGTAACAATAGTAGATAACGGACACTTTTTAGTAATAATAGTAGATAATGGATACTTTATAATGCTTTATGGTAACAATAATAGATAACAGATATTTTATGATGCTTTGTTGTAATAATAGTAGATAACGGATACTTTATAGAGCTTTCTTGTAATAATAGTAGATAATGATACTTTATAACGCTTTCTTGTAATAATAGTAGATAACGGATATTTCATAAAACTTTGTGGCAGTAGTTGTATATAATGGATACTTTATAACGCTTTCTGGTGAAAATAGTAGATAACAGATACTTTGTAATGTTTTGTGTCAATAATAGTGAATAAGAGATACTTTATGATGCTTTATTTAATAATAGTAGATAATGGATATCACATAACGCTTTTTTGTAATAATACTAGATAACGGATACTTAAAAACGCTGTGTTGTAATAATAGTAGATAACAGATTCTTTATAGTGTTTTGTTGTATTAATAGGTGATAACGGATACTTTATAGAGCTTTCTTGTAATAATAGTAGATAACGGATATTTTGTAACGCTTTGTGGCAATAATAGTAGACATTAATTCTTTATAATGCTTTTGACAATATTAGTGATTAACGGATACTATAATGCTTTATGGTAACAATAATAGATAACAGATACTAGATAATGGATGCTTTATAATGCTTTCTTGTAGTAATAGTAGATAAAGGATTCCTTCTAACGTTTTGTTGTAATATAGAAGATAACGGATACTTTATAACGCTTTATGGCAATAATACTAGATGATGGATGCTTTGTAATGCTTTCTTGTAGTATTAGTAGATAAAGGATGCCTTCTAACGCTTTTTGGTAATAATAGTAGATAATGGATACTTGATAATGCTTTCTAGTAATAATAGTATATAACGGTTGCATTTTAATGCTTTTCGTAATAATGGTAGACAATGATACTTTATAACGCTCTCTTGTAATAATAGTACATAATGATACGTTATAACGCTTTCTTGTAATAATAGTAGATAACAGATATTTCATAAAACTTTGTGGCAGTAGTTGTATATAATGGATACTTTATAACGCTTTCTGGTGATAATAGTAAATAACAGATACTTTGTAATGTTTTGTGTCAATAATAGTGAATAAGAGATACTTTATAATGTTTTATTTAATAATAGTAGATAATGGATATCACATAAAGCTTTTTGGTAATAATAGTAGATTACGGATAATTTATTATTCTTTTCGTAATAATATTAGGTAATGGATACTTTATAATGCTTTGCGACAATAACAGTAGATAACGGATACTTTATAATGCTTTTCATAATAATAGTAGATAACGGATTCTATACAGTGTTTTGTTGTATTAATAGGTGATAACGGATACTTTATAATTCTTTGTTGTAATAATAAAAGATAACGGATAGTTTATAATGCTTTTTTGTAATAATACTAGATAACGGATACTTAAAAACGCTGTGTTGTAATAATAGTAGATAAGAGATTCTTTATAATGCTTTGTTGTATTAATAGGTGATAACGGATACTTTATAATACTTTGTTGTAATAATAGTAGATAACGGATAGTTATAATGCTTTTTGTAATAATACTAGATAACAGATACTTAAAAACGCTTTTTGTAATAATAGTAGATAACGGATACTTTATAATGTTTTCTTCTAATAATAGTAGAAAATGTATAATACTTTATAATACTTTGTTGTAATAATAGTAGATAACTGATACTTTGTAATGCTTTGTTTTAATAATAGTAGATAAAGGATACTTTATAACGCTTTTTTGTAATAATATGAGATAACGGACATTTTATAACGCTTTGTTGTAATAATAGTAAATAAATTCACAATCAAAGTTTTAGCGAAATGATTTGATGGTATTAAATACAAGTTTACAGTTTTTATATTTCTTTCGAATAAAATTTTGTAAAACACAGTAAGATAAAACATATCCATAATATGATAAAACATATCCACAGTATGATAAAACATATCCATAATATGATAAAACATATCCACAGTATGATAAAACATATCCATAATATGATAAAACATATCCACAGTATGATAAAACATATCCATAATTATGATAAAACATATCCACAGTATGATAAAACATA
>NW_013671691.1:11280-16387 GCF_000517525.1 Limulus polyphemus
TTAAATACTAACCAAAAGGCGTTTCGATCACACTCGAGCTTCCCCGATAATTCGAGAAACTCAGTCACGCATGAGCTAGCAGCGTCACGTGACTTCCGCTGTCGTAACATTACTAAATCCGTAGTACTTATATTTGTACTGATAACATTTCGCTTTTTTTTCTTCAAGTGATTCACCACTAACATGATTATTTACCAATTCATTAATACATTTCCAAGTTCCTTTCATTTTACTCTGAATGCCAGAAAATGTTGTCATATAATAATTCTTTTTAGCCTTTCTTATAAAACATGTTACAGAATTTCTCTTTGCTTTATAAACTGTTTCATTTGTTTCATTCTTCTGACATTTATACTTATGCCATAATTTATCCTTTTCTCTTATCCGAGAATTATGTTATATATTCCACTTTTAATCTTTAATCTCAGAATAATATATCGCTTTTTGGTAATAATAGTGAATAACGGAGATGTTATAACGGTTAATGAAGAAAATACTGGGTAACGGAATCTTTAAAACGCTTCGTGAGGATACTACTGGGTAACGAATACTTTATAACGCTTCGGGAGGATAATACTAGGTAACGGATATTTTATAACGTTTCGTGAAGATAATACTTTATAACGCTTCGGGAGGATAATATTGGGTAACGGATACTTTATAACGCTTCGTGAGGATAATATTGGGTAAGGATACTTTATAACACTTCGTGAGGATAATACTAGATAATGGATACATTATAACGCTTCGTGAGGATAATATTGGGTAAGGATACTTTTGAGATTTTCTACGTAAAAGTAACCTAGTATTCTGTTATTGTAGCATAAATAAAAATTGATCTAACGATTTGTACTTTATTTTTTATTGGATGCCTGAAGCTTAATTTTAACTAACCACGTTCTCTCAAGTTTTTTTCAGATATAGTTTTTAAAAGTAGCCACCTTTCTTGGTAGAGAACCTGTTGAAATGCCACCTTTCTTGGTAGAGAACCTGTTGAAATGCCACCTTTCTTGGTAAAGAACCTGTTGAAACGCCACCTATACTACTCCGTTAATTCAGTAGAAAACCTGTTAAAACGCTACGTATTCTGTTAGCTCAGTAGACATCTTTGTGAAACCTACATAACACTGCTGTACAAATAAACTTAACCTTCAGGGGTTTAAGTTTTCTTGTTTTCTTATTGGTAGATTTTATCTGACCTGAGTTTCTAAACAGGAATAAGGTCTTGAAAAACAGTAGGAATTTGTTCGTATTTCCTGGGGATGGTTCGTTACATGTCGCCTTACGTCACTGGTTTAGTACCTGCAGGATCACACGGAAGCTCGTGGGTTCCTCGAGCGGTGAACGCTTAATAGACACGATATACAGATGACAATGGACAGGCAAAGTAACGCTAAATAGGACTGCGTCTGATTCTATGGAAACGGAACGTTTCACACGTGGATTCAGTTGGACATTAAAATGTTTCGAACGAATGTTTGAGATCCTCTCTAGTGTATTTCAACATAAGAACAATAATTCTTAGATGATAAGACAATAGAAATATGCGAACAAGTTCTACTTACTTGTTGTAATGGGAACTTCTATCATTAAACAAAAAAATCTTTCGAAAAGTATTCTGTCGCAAATTAAAATAAGGAGCACTGTTTTTAAACGAACAATTCATTTAGGCTTAACCAGCTTAAACGTTTAGTTGGGATGAAGGACACTAGAACATAAGTTTCATTATAAATAAATTACAGTTAGTCAGAAGATAATATTTTACATATATACATAATACAAGAGTTATATAAAGAATGTATTAAGTTGAGTCTTTCTCAGAGTAGTCGTTCAGAAAATCGATCTTTTTTCTATAGAAGTTTTGTCGTAAATAATGATTTAAAGCTTCTTTAAAACAACTCAAATACGGAGTTATAATAGAACATAATATTTTAAAGTCTTGTGATGGTATTTTGGAGAACTTAAACCAGGACTTTGTGTAACTTTGGAAAATATTTTATGCATGCAGTCTACCAAAGACGAGATAGAATGAAAAAATCCATTTGATGAAGGAATATCTAGTCTGATGTAAAGGAGGCAAGATCTAAAGAAGGGTATGACGATGAAGGAGTATGTGGTATATGAGGTGAGGAGAAAAGTATGATGGAGGAGAAGAGGTGGTAATTGATGTAGGAGAACACAGCTTAACACGAAGAAAATTAAGAATTCAGCTGTTAGTGAGGTCAAAATTAGTGGGGATGTTAGTATCAGGCGTATAGATTGGGAAATTTTAGAGTTAGACCTACAAGAGAGAAAACTTTCATAAATTGTTCTTCACTAGATTAATTTTATAAGTGGGGTACCTCAGTGCTCAGTGTTTGGACTTTGTTTTTTTAATTCACTTCAATGACTTATATGTTAACAAATGATCAATGAATTACTTAAATTTACTAATGATATTAAGGTTTTGGGTGTTGACTGTGAGGAGGATGTTTCTGATTTACAAAATAATTTAGATTTTTTGGTGAGATTGGCGAATAAATGGCAGGTTGTTTATAATTATAATAAATACAAGATAATGCATGTGAGTTAACATAATTTAAGTTATAAGTATAATTTGGATGGGAATAACCTTAACAGTGTTATGAAAGAAAGGGATCTTGGTGTAATACTCGATCAGTCTCTTAAGCCATCCAGCAATGTGCTGTTGCTAGTGGTAGGGAAAATAGGATTCAGAGCAAGGATACTAGGATAGCTGGGGTGGAAAGGTTTTCATACGAGGATAGGTTAAGATCTCTTAAAAAGTTTTCTCTTGAAAGAAAGAAGAGTTAGAGGGGATCTGGCTGAGGTGTTTAAGATTATACATGGAACTGATAGTGTTGGTGCATTATTTGTTTCATACTTAATGGTGAGAATGGTAAAATTAGGAGACACAAATATAATTTTTTGCGTAGACAGTTTTATTTTTCTAATAGGGTGGTTAGCTTTTGGAATGAGTTGAAATGTAATTATATAAGGGAGTTCAATGGATGGTTTAAATGACAAGGGTTGGTTTTGAGTGTTTATATTAATTTTAAAGCTTAGTTTAGTGGAATGGACAGCCTAGATGGACCCCCAGGTTCCTTTCTGTCCTGACATTATGTGTTATATGGTACACATAGAACACAAAATATTTGAATAATGCTCAAGTACCATGTTAAATTTGTTGTTTTTCCTCGCATCACTCCCCATTCTGATTAAACCTATTAATTTGAAATAAATCTTAGACATTCACATAAACTGATGAGTATCTAGGAACAATATAATCAACTCTTCTTCCAGTTAACAGCTGCGGGTAACACACCTGACCGACTTTAGTTGCCACTCATTCTTTTATTGAAAATAAAACGTTAGTTATGAGTAAGTCTATAAGGTCTTAAGTACAGATTCGCTGTTATCTACCAGACTCTCTTCGTTGACTAAAAAAACTTGTTAAACAGGAACTAATTCTAGTTAGAAATAATCCAATTTGTATCTTGGAATTCACTTATGAGAGTTTTTATTTCTCTTATTCAGTTTCATCTCTATTTCTTTGTTCTTGTCTAATGGTTTAGACTACTCTAAATAAATGAAACCCAAAAATTCATACGCACTTTTCTATTAATATGTCAGGGTCTTTCCTTTAAACTGACAATATTTTATTTAATTTTTTTTTCAATACTTTTATATCTACAAACCTTTTTGGCGCTTAATGCAAAAGCTCTTGAACGTCACATTAGTTGAACAGCCTGAAAAAAGGAACCATTTACTACCTGAATAATCCCGAAACTATTGAAGTGAGAAAATATTAAGTTTTTCATACTTTTTTTAAAGGAAACCATCAAATAACTTAATAAATGAGCAAAACGTATCCTCACAAGGTTTGAAAGTATTATAGGAGTTTTTGAAAAACCAGAAATATTATCATATGCTACTGACCTTCAGTGGCTTAGCGCTAAGCTTGAGATCTTTCAACATTAAAAGTTCGTGTTCGATTCCTGTAATGAACACAGTTAAAATAGCCCATTGTCCAGCTTTGAAAGTAACCCAAACAATTATATGCTATTTTCTTAGTACTTTGATATTCTTTTTTTTTCTTCAGTTTTCGTTGATAAGTCAAGAAAGCAGGAAAACTGGAAACCCAGTTTTGTCACCATGACAACCGTTTCTCATTTAATAAGCAGATGTCAGGAAAAGCTATTTGAGAAAACTTCTTCTAAAGCGATACTAAGGTTTATTTTATGTAAAAAAAAAGTATCTTTATTTCAAATTGCTACAGTGGAAACGTGGATGAGTTGCCAAGCAACCTCCTTTAGATGGTTCTCATTCAGCTAGGGAAAGAAAGCTATAAAACTATGGTGCAGTTATACAAAGAACTGTGGGTAATATTCCGGATAATACGACAGTACGGGCGTGAACAGTGTTTTACAATCGACTTTGTATCAAAACACCACTGATACTTATGTACAAGCTCGAAGACTGTAGTTCGTCATATTAAATATCGTTATTCACAGTTCACAAGCAGGTATTGTTATATTAACATTAAAGAGACTGAGAATTCTCGTCACATCTTTCTGGCACCTCGATACAGCAACTTTTACTGTTTCCAAGCAGGGTTGTTTGTATTAGAATTTTGTTCAAAGTAATATAGTGGCTATCTGCGCAAAGCCATCTCTAAATTTAATTTGTTGGACGAGAGGGCAGACAGTTTGTCAAACAACATTCCCCGCCAACGCTTGGGCTACTATTGACTGATTGAAAGTAATGAATGGAAAGAAGATTGCATCTTTTATACGATTGTGTACGTATATCTATATATATGTATACAATGTGGGGGAGAGTGGTTTTTATATATTCATACAAGTATTTATATACGATTGTGTACGTATATCTATATATATGTATACAATGTGGGGGAGAGTGGTTTTTATATATTCATACAAGTATTTATATAAGATTGTGTACGTATATCTATATATATGTATACAATGTGGGGAGAGTGATTTTTATATATTCACACAAGTATTTATATAAGATTGTGTACGTATATCTATATATATGTATACAATGTGGGGAAAGTGGTTTTTATATACTCACACAAGTATTTATA
>NW_013671691.1:17184-20734 GCF_000517525.1 Limulus polyphemus
ATATTTCGGGCTCATCCACCAACTTTGACCACTTCAGCAGTCGTTAATCTGGGATCCATTTCGATGCTCCTCTTGACAGCCCTTTTTGTCCTCTCCGATGGACCAAGACGACCCGGATGCTGCTCAGTTGTTTCATTGCCGTGTTTCCTGAACTGCACAATGATTCTGTTGACTGTCGAAAGCGGGATTCCCAAATTCTGCGAAATTTGCCGCTGATTTATTTCACCATCTGCTTGACCAACTATCCTTCCTCTAACAAAATCTGACAATTCGAGAGAACCTTGAGTTCTCGGCATGTTGTTCTCGGCACAAGATAATTACTGTGCGGACCATTTTCATTTATATAGTGCTCTGTGAACACAAATTAGTTAGCAGAAATCAGTTAAATGATGAAAAATTAGGTTTCTATTTACTTGTGACCACTCAGTGTAAACAATGTGGGGGAGAGGGGGTTTTATATACTCACACAAGTATTTAGATAAGATTTCTAGACAATCAGTCCACTTCGTGAGGCAAATCTTTTTTTTTTTTTTACTAAAAAAATGTAAGGCTTTAATTATCTTTTATTAGAAGCATCACTTTAGTGAAACATGATTCTTAAAGTAACAGACTGTACTGTGTACCTGGATATCTTGCGTTCTCTCACCAGACTGTACTGTGTACCTGAATAGCTAGTATTCTCTCACCAGACTGTACTGTGTACCTGGATAGCTAGTATTCTTTCACCAGACTGTACTGTGTACCTGGATATCTTGTGTTCTCTCACCAGTCTGTACTGTGTACCTGGTTATATTGTGTTATCTCACCAGACTGTGTTGTATATCTGGATATCTTGTGTTATCTCACCAGACTGTACTGTGTACCTGGATATCTCTCACCAGAAACTAAGACACATTAAAGAAATAGTCCTAAAAATAAAACCAGAAACTTCTAGAACGATTATATTCTAAGAACTTTAATGAAGAACGTGCTAACACTGAGTCAAAAATTTAGAAAAATTTGGTGTGTTTTTTTTTATCTCTTCGTTTGGCTTCAATACAACCTAGTGTTTTAGTCACGTACTCAACTAAGCTGTACTCATTTGTAACTTACTCATCTACTTTATATTAGAAAGGAATACACTTTTAAGACAGCATCTTGAGTTGATCTAAAATCAAGTTACTCTCTTTCAACAAATGTAATCCATACTGGGGTATGTTTGGTTTCCATTCGTTGGAAAACGAAATTTTCCCTTCTCTTGTATCATCGTCTATAAACTCCTTTAGTTAATGTATGAACGTGATACTGACTACTAAACGTAAGATCAAAGAAACTTAACTAAAGACAGTTCAGATTCTCCACGCTTCTCCCATTTACAAGACACGGTCTGTTCTTTTCCCACGCAGAAAGTTTTATCCGCACCTTCAGGATAGGAGCTTAGGGTTTCCTACCAAAAGTAAGACGATTATAATTAAATATTAGCAGATGATTTGGAAGTATAATAAACTTAAGTTTTACAAGAATACCTTAAAGGGTTAGATAAAAACAAATATAATAAAAACTGAAAGATAAATAGAGTTATAGATGGATGGGTAGACAGACAGATAGATGGATAAAGCTACAGGCCTAAGGCTCTACAAACATGCTGATCGCTGTGTTTTAGGATAGACCATTGAACTCTAGCCCCCACAGTTCATGATCCCCAATTAAGGGGGTAGAGAAATAATTGGAACATGTATTACTTTCACATTGAACCTCACAAATTATTGGTTTCAGTTTAACGAATTCCTTTCATCAAAACTTGAAAACATATAGAGATATAAAACATTATAGTCTTCTGTGTGGTTTGAAATACTGTTTATGTTTTCTGTATAAAGCAAGGTTTAAGATACTGTTTATGTCTTCTGTGTAAAGAAAGGTTTATATACTCTTTATGTTTTCTGTGTGATTGTTTCTATACTACATTGTCCAGATGTTTGTCTGTATTAAGTTTCTGATGTTTACATTACATGTTCCAGATGTTTGTCTGTATTAAGTTTCTGATGTTTACATTACATGTTCCAGATGTTTGTCTGCACTAAGTCCTAATGTTTACACTGCATGTTCCAGATGTTTGTCTGTACTAAGTTTCTGATGTTTACACTACACTTTCTAAATGTTTGTCTGTACTAAGTTTCTGATGTTTACACTACATTGTACAGAAGTTTGTCTGTACTAAGTTTCTGATGTTTACACTACATGTTCCAGATGTCTGTCTGTACTAAGTTTCTGATGTTTACATTACATGTTCCAGATGTTTGTCTGTATTAAGTTTCTGATGTTTACACTACACTTTCTAAATGTTTGTCTGTACTAAGTTTCTGATGTTTACATTACAAGGTCCAGAAGTTTGTCTGCACTAAGTTTCTAATGTTTACACTGCATGCTCCAGATGTTTGTCTGCACTAAGTTTCTGATGTTTACACTGCATGTTCCAGATGTTTGTCTGTACTAAGTTTCTGATATTTACACTACATTGTACAGAAGTTTGTCTGTACTAAGTTTCTGATGTTTACACTACATGTTCCAGATGTTTGTCTGTACTAAGTTTCTGATATTTACACTACATTGTACAGAAGTTTGTCTGTACTAAGTTTCTGATGTTTACACTACATGGTCCAGATGTTTGTCTGTACTAAGTTTCTGATGTTTACACGGCATGTTCAAGATGTTTGTCTGTATTAAGTTTCTGATGTTTACACGGCATGTTCCAGATGTTTGTCTGTACTAAGTTTCTGATGTTTACACTACATTGTCCGGAAGTTTGTCTGTACTAAGTTTCTGATGTTTACACTACATGTTCCAGATGTCTGTCTGTACTAAGTTTCTGATGTTTACACTACATATTCCAGATGTCTGTCTGTACTAAGTTTCTGATGTTTACACTACACTTTTCAAATGTTTGTCTGTACTAAGTTTCTGATGTTTACATTACAAGGTCCAGAAGTTTGTCTGCACTAAGTTTCTAATGTTTACACTTTTATAATTAGTTACTGGCGAGTGATAGGTTACTTTATAATTAGTTATTGGCTAGTGATAGGTTACTTTATAATTAGTTATTGGCTAGTGATAGGTTACTTTATAATTAGTTACTGGCTAGTTATAGGTGATAGGTCTGGAACATGCAGTGTAAATATCAGAAACTGAATACAGACAAACATCTGGAATATGTGGTAACCTATCACTAGCCAATAACTAATTATAAAGTAACCTATCACTCGCCAGTAACTAATTATAAAGTAACCTATCACTAGCCCATAACTAATTATAAAGTAACCTATCACTAGCCAGTAACTAATTATAAAGTAACCTATTACTTGCCAGTAACTAATTATAAAGTAACCTATCACTAGCCAGTAACTAATTATAAAGTAACCTATCACTAGCCAGTAACTAATTATAAAGTAACCTATCACTTGCCAGTAACTAATTATAAAGTAACCTATCACTTGCCAGTAACTAACTATAAAGTAACCTATCACTAGTCAGTAACTAATTATAAAGTAACCTATCACTAGCCAGTAACTAATTA
>NW_013671691.1:21734-23154 GCF_000517525.1 Limulus polyphemus
TAATTATAAAGTAACCTATCACTTGCCAGTAACTAATTATAAAGTAACCTATCACTTCCCAGTAACTAATTATAAAGTAACCTATGACTTGCCAGTAACTAATTATAAAGTAACCTATCATAAGCCAGTAACTAATTATAAAGTAACCTATCACAAGCCAGTAACTAATTATAAAGTAACCTATCACAAGCCAGTAACTAATTTCAACCTTTTTTTCTTATTCTTAGATACGAGTAAAAACATGATTGTAGCAACGTTAAGTCATCATCTATATAAATAATCGTCAATATATGTGTGTGTATGTATATGTTCCTTATAAGTTTCCACATTGATCAATCAGCACCAAACTTGACACAGTGATACAGGATGACATGGGGAAGGTCATGAGGGAGGAGGGGCTGGACCTTCCCTTCTAATTTTATATCTAATTTCGGAAATACTACCAAATCAACAAAACTTGACACAGTGAAACAGGATGAAATGAGGAAGGTTATGAGAAGGGGGTTCAACCCCTCTATCTGATATCATATTGATAGAATTCTTGAAACAGTATGTCTTTCTTTTCAGTATTGGTACTTTAATATATTTTTATTGCACTTTTAGTGTTTTTCCTGTTAAGAAAAAGAAATAGGAGCACAATTTCTTAACCTTTGTTACAAACTAGTTTATTTCACCCGTTCAACGGATGGGAATTCCAGCTAATAGTAAATAAATGTGAAACATAAATTAATTAAAGTGATCTGTTAAGAAAATTCCTGTCACGTGTTTCGCTATTTCCTGCGTACAAGATAATAAAAAGTAATCATAAAAATTTTGTCCCTGTCTAATCTTACAGACTGACGTTCTAAACATTATCAAAGATGAAAAAAAAAATTATTGCTATCCATGGAAAAACGAAAAATGTGTAACTTTATACTTTTCTCTTACTCGTTTCTGAACATTAAAACAGAACATGGCAGTATTCACCGGTTTACAAATTGTACGTAAATCTTTAACACAACACATTGGTTCAGATATACATACAGCTTCTACGGTGTTGTCTATTTTACATCTCTAATTTTTACTGGAGAAAGAACAAAATTGCCTTTAAGTATCATTGGTGTATTTATATCTCCGTTGGTGTTGGAATGACGCCTACTTGAGGTTGGACATCTAAAACTGTTATATTGGTATTGATACTGTTACCGAGAAAGATGTGTAGGGTTTTTATTGTTTAAAACTATTATATTGGTGTTGATACTGTTACCGAGAAAGATATGTAGGGCTTTTATTGTTTAAAACTGTTATATTGGTATTGATACTGTTACCGAGAAAGATGTGTAGGACTTTTATTGTCTGAAACTGTTATATTGGTATTGATACTGTTACCGAGAAAGATGTGTAGGACTTTTATTGTCTGAAACTGTTATATTGGTATTGA
>NW_013671691.1:23164-41475 GCF_000517525.1 Limulus polyphemus
TTGGTATTGATACTGTTACCGAGAAAGATGTGTACGATTTTTATTGTTTAAAACTGTTGTATTGGTATTGATACTGTTACCGAGAAAGATGTGTACGATTTTTATTGTTTAAAACTGTTGTATTGGTATTGATACTGTTACCGAGAAAGATGTGTAGGATTTTTATTGTTTAAAACTGTTGTATTGGTATTGATACTGTTACCGAGAAAGACGTGTACGATTTTTATTGTTTAAAACTGTTATATTGGTATTGATACTGTTACCGAGAAAGATACATGTATCTTCGTTGTCTTCTGTTTATCCTCTGAAACATCATTTTATCACATGTACAACTTAGAGTTTTCTGATATTAAGCTTTAATACAAAATATTTTATGCCCGTTTAATTATCATATTTTACATTCATGATGAGAAAATGTCCAAATTATTTGTGAATTGGAATCCAACGTTTATCGCAGTTAGTGTCACTAAACAATCTTTTTTGTTCGTTTGATGTTAAGAGCAAATTTACAGAATGACCTTTTCCTGCTTATAAGCTCTCATTCATTCAGCTAAGCCAGAGTGAGTTCGATAAACAAATAAGTAACATTCTAAAGTAAAATTTTATTTATTTAGTTTTATAAACTACATTTTTAAATATCTCTTGATTCTCTATAAAAATATCGAACTACTTTTCTAATCGAGTATGCAAACATTTGTAGAAGGTATGTTTCCAAAACAAAACTTTTAAACAAACACGATTTGATTTATTTTGCAAGGATTGTGCTGACTTACATTAGAATTCAGACTTGCTATTACAGGGAGAATCAAGTATGTATTCGTGTCACGTTTGAAGAACATTTGTTAGTGAAGCTTATCATTAAGAGCAGACCAGATCTATCTGTTCAGGAAGCGCGTGACTGGGGTGAAGATATGATGCAAGTCGTAGTGTTCTTATATCTGGATTGGGCCTCAGGCAAAATATGGGATTGTTAATAATAATAAGATATCCTGGTGGTACGGTAGTGTTCTCGCTAAACTTGACAAGTTACCAATTGAAAAAAAAACGAGAGTAAATGGAACAGTTAGTTATAAGAGCTATTTCAAAATGTAAATATGATTCGATGTAGAATAACATAAGATAAGAATAGCGAATTGGTGGAAAATATATATCAAAATTGAAAATAAAATCAGTATTAGAAAATAATTAGTTAAAATTATATTTAAATTAAGTTTGAAATATGTATTCAATCAGTGATAGGAGCCAGGGTTAAAAGAAACAATGAGAGAAATCAGTTTTAAAACAAGAATACAGAAGGTAATAGTGACCAGAATTTGAAAAATGTATAAAAAGATGGGAAGAGTTAAAAAATGTATACAAAATTATAAAAGACAGGGTTTTAAAGACAAATACAGCCAATAATAGAAACCATAGATGTAAATAAAAATACAGACAATAATAGAAACTAGAGTTTTAAAGAAAAATACAGAAAATAACAGAAACCAGAGTCAAAAATATATACAGAAAATAATCAAAACCAGAGTTAAAGAAAAATACAGACAATAATATAAACCAGGGTTACAGAAAAATACAGAAAAAAATAGAAACGAGTTTAAAAAACAACAGACATTAATATAAACCAGAGTTAAAGAAAACTACAGACAATAATACCATCTGGTCAGCTCCTAGGTGGTTTTATGGAACACCTCATTTCTATAGAGCCTGTTGTAACCTGTATAAAGTATATTGAATTAGTGGTTGCTAGTGTGGAATAGATAAAAGCACACCTGCCTTGGTAACACTCGCCACAGAGTGGAATCCTGTGAAAATAAGGTAAGGACCCTGAAAGATAGCAATGAAAATACTTACCCCTCTGTATAATCTGACAAATCTGTGACAAATATGAATATACGTGACTCGCAGAAGACTTCTCTCCTTCAAAGAGAACCCAGAATAAAAGGCGTTGTTTAGCATCTCTAAAGGCATTAGTGCAGACAACCAAACCCTCAACATCTGCACTGAACGTGACCATGATTGAAATCTGATCGGACATAGAAGTGAAACATAGATGAATCAGTCACAAATCACTTTGACTGGTGACGTTTGTAGGTCAGCAGACACGAGAAACAAACCTTCAGATAAAGGGAATACGTGACATGTAAGAGTCAGGTCCCAAACAGGAGTTGAGAAAGAGCCTGTAATGTAACCTTAATATACCTGTTAGGTAACCGGAATGGTTATTTGGGATGAAGGACCTAAAGCGACTTGAGGAATCTGGAGAGTACTTGGGACTCAAAAAATATGTAGTCGCGATAATCAAACGGTAGTCGATAAGGCTGCTTTAAACATGACGAATGTGGAAGATGCAAAAACCTCTGCCAAAAAGCCTCGTCAGAAAACGGATTATGGTTGGCTCTTCTAATCGAAATGGGTTCAACTTACTCTCAACATACCATTGCCGAGATGCGTGTCATTTCCATTGAGAAATATTCCTTTTGGACTAAGCAAAGACTGAGACATATACATGTCAACCTTAGAAATAAAACCCCGATTCCGTGCGAAAGATCGCATAAACTATATGTCTGAAGCTTGAGCATCTGCTGGGTGTACCATATCAGATCATGGCTGTCTCCACAGAGATGGCCTAAGAAGAAATGGAAGAGGTGGACACTCCTGAAGGTACCACAGAAGCAGAAACCAGGGTGTAGCAGCCAAACTGGTGCTACCAACAGGACCGAACAATGAGTTGGAACAAATCATATTTAGTACCCTGGGTAAGATGTAAAGAGGACAGAAGGCTTAGGGTTGTAATCTCGTCCTGTCCTGGTGGAATGCATCTTTTGCCAAAGCCCGAGGATGAGGTACTGGAGACCAAATGCCCAGTAGTTAGGTGATCCAATGAGTAGCCAAATCATCAATTAGAGTTTGCATAATGAGAGCCAATCCAACAGAATATAGTAATGCAGCATCTATTCTGTCGAGAGAATCTGTTTGGATTGAGACAATTGACCCGCTATCACAGACATCACCTGTGGTACATGGCAAGCTACTAAGGTTATAAGATAGGAATGGTCCCGAGAAAGGAGGTCCAAAATTCCAAAATAAGGAGCCCTGGGTCAAGTGCCTCCTCGATCAGAAACACAAGACACCACCATGGAATTGCCAAAGTGAAGCCTAGCGATTTTCCCCTTAATAAGCCCAGACCATAAAGCCTGTGGAAGAGTAAACAGGGCTAAAACAGTGTGTAGGGAATCTTCTTCATCCGTGCATAGGCCCTGGAATTCTTAACTGTTACTATATGCTTCCCATCCTTGAAGGAAGTCATTCGTGAAGAGATGGAACTCTGGATGAAGTGGCAGTAGAGTAACCCATATCGTAGAAATGGCCCAACTGAACAACCCCTCGAGATCAAAGAATGGTCATGACTAAGGAACTGAGGAAACCAGTGAATCGATGTTTATGATCTCTCGTTTGCTAAAGACCATTAAAAGGATCTCTTGTGCTTTCTTCCCAATGAAATGAGGGATTCAAGCGATGCCCACATTCTCAGAAGAGAAAGAACCATCTGAAGGAGAAGGAGAGGTGAATAACATTGAGGCGTCCTATTCTATAACATTGAGCCGGATGGGAATCAGCTGAGCTCGACTGAGAGACAAAATAAAAAATACCCAGACTGATGACATGTTGAATTGGAGCAAGAATAGGTGTCTCAGCCCTGAAAAGGAAGTCTGCCTTAGTTGTTTCTGAAAGTTTAAACAGGGTGTGCTGTTCTGACAGTTGACGAGATGGTGCCAGCAGTATCCAGTAGTTCATGGTATGGTGTGTGCATATTACGATGGAATGGAGGTAACGAAAAAAACTCATAGGATACGTAGGGAAACCATGTGAAGCCGATGCGAGTCCGAAGATAAAAATTCGGAACTACAGAACCTGACGCTTGTGCACAACTAACGCCGATAGTGGTGGGACTCCCCACTATGCCAAAGTTCAGATAGGAGCTGGCTACAAAGTTGGACTCCTACAATCCTAGTAAGAAAGTCAACTCCGATTGAGGAATGAGTAACTTGTGAACCTTGTAGAATCTAGATATTGATATAGATATGAAAGAATGATGACTGGACACCAATCTCCTTTCTGCATAGGCCCAACAACAGACAGGAATAAAACCTCAGAAGAACTAACACAACTCACTCACTACCTCCAGACCAAAGAAACTCTGATAGATCTAGAACTGAGTTCCAAATCCCGATAATGTGTAGGAGATGTAAACCCTACGAAATGGGTGGATAATAGCAGGGAAGATGTGGAACTGAATAATTAACCTTAACTCAAGGACCTGCAGTGCTCCTGGATCCATGGTTAAGTTCATCACATGTCCAGAAATTCTTAGAGCCGAGCACCCACAGATCCAACCCAGCAACGGAACCCTTGGATATAGACAGAATATATTCTGGGTCCCAAGGTACCGATGGGTTGATGTAGGGGAGAGAACCCACAAATAGGAACAGAATTATGACCTCCTGTAGGAGCCGATGAAATTCTAGACTGCAAAGACAACAGGGAGAAATTGAGACTCCAAAAATTCAACCAACGTGCATGTGAATAATGGATCCAGCTCTTCATCAATGAAATTGATGATCCTAAGAGTCTTCCAACAAAGTGGAGTCAAAAGAAAACATAATGTTGAATTTTAGAGTTGCAAATCTATAGACTTACCCTGTCCCATCAGGAGACATTGATCTATTCAGGTTAACCACCATTTCTCCCTTGGAACACATAAATTAGAGGAGAAAATTTATTATTTGAGAGTCGGAAAATTCTCCCACCTAGCGGTGGTATGCTAAATCACGAAGTTACGACAATTTGTCGGATAAGGCATAACTGTTCCTTCACGTAACTGAGAAGGAAAATTTCCAGCATGAACCAAAATATCCGTGGATGGAGAAAAAGTTAAAAATTCGCTCCCAGACCTTTCAGTAATCAAGTATGGTGTAGGCTCTAAAGCAACCGGGAAAAAGCTAAAAATATCACACTCTCGAAGAACCAACAATAGAAAAAAAATCCAAGGCAGCTTATCCCAATGTGATCTACATTTTTATATTTATAGGTCATTTAAAGACTGTTTTGATTACTGTTGATTGGAACATCATTTTGTGAGATACGTTTGTTTTGTTAAAGCAAATCAACGTTAGGCCATCCACCCAAGGGAATCGAACCCCGGACCACATTGCTGCTAGTCCGCAAACTCACCACTGTTCCACAGGGGGCTGACAAGCCAACAGACTAATAGAAGATGCAGGAAAAATCTAGTCAAAATTCTCTCAATTGCAGCCTCAGAGCCCCCAGAGGACCATCAAAATGAATAAAATCATTGACAGTCTCAACCGAGAGTGACTCCCGCCCCCCTCTCCCCCGATTGTTGTGCAATGCTGGGTATCAGATGTGGGGTAGGAGAGACCTTATTTACCTCCATGCTGGAAAGAAGAATTTGGGAATTCATACTGTAAACCAGCTTTCTAACCGGGAATTTTTAAAATTAATTAATTAATTTATTATTATTATTATTGTTACGAAAATCAATTAGAGAACACTGTTAACGTCCGAAGGATCTCCAAACAATCGTAATACTGGGAAACTCGTTAATGACGCTTTGTCGAGAAAAAGGGATAACATTATCTGAATGTGGTGCTTATATACAATACCAGGATGGAGGGCGCATTGACGTAGGTGGACAGTATCACGAGAAAAATATCGTCAAGGGCAATTGAGTGGGGAATAAAAGACTGGTACAAGCAAGAAAAAAATTAGACCAATACTTAGATGAGCAAAGGAAGAAATCCTGGTGGTAGAGTAATAGGTATAAGTGGAAGACGAGGTATGTATGTTTGGGAAATATAGACAACAATAGGAACCAGAGGTAAAGAAAAATGCAGACACTAATAGAAACCAAGGTTCAAAATGACGTATACCAACAGATTTCAAAAAGAAGTAAAGTAACATCAACAATTCGTCGAACAAGAAATAAACAACCTTATAACACTCTATGTTTCTCTTTACACCTTCTTGTATTAGAATGTCTTCTACACATCAATATGTACTATAGAAATTAAATAAATAGTGAAACTTGACAGTATTCTTGTCATCTCCATTATTGATATGGATCTGAAATCAAAATATTTCAACAATAAGATTTTAAAACTCAAAATACACAAATGTATTTGGATAATATTTTAAAACCAATACTACTTTCTTATTCGCATTGTTGAAATAAATATAAAATTGTCGGAATGAGGTAACTCGACTCCACCAAGATAATAATTATTATCCAAATATTCGCGATTATAATTATAATGTGTCAGTATAATAAAAAATGCGTTTAGAAACCAATTAAGGTTGTTAAAGTAATCAGAATTTCTATCAGTTTCTTAAATTCTTGAACTAATAAGTGAACTTAAGCCTCAGTCATTGTGATAAACAAACAGTAGGAAAACGCAATTAATAAGTAAAGATTAAACCCAGAGACAGAGTAAAGAAAACATGGTTTACATCGGAACAAAGCTAGACTAATTGACACTTCAACATGACATTAGAATGAAAGCATTGGAAATAATGATAATGCATTATGTAATAGTAATTTAAAATAATTACCTGTTTCTCTTCTTGAGTAATATTCAAATGAAAAATCTTTGGAGCAATTGGAACACAACAAAAGATTAAAATGCCAACATTTTGGTTCCGAAATGTAAAAAAAAAAAAAATCCCAATCAAGAAGCAGAAACAGAAGCGGCAAGTGAGAAAACTTTGATGGCGGAAGAATACGAAATAAAACTGCTCTGACAGTACCTATCTGTCTATGGGAGAACTATGACGGATTAATAAAAAAGAAAATGACAATACAGACAGAACGTATTGACGAAAACCTTTGAGCGTTATGTAAAAGGAAGGAATGAAAGGAACTTGTCCTTAGTGGAATCTATTCTCTATTCTTCTCTCTTGACTTAGTGTAATTACAGCCGTAGCCATGGCATTATGACCAACAAAAGCAGTTAGTTAAGCTACGGAATTATTCTTCAGTCGACAGCTGCCTTCGTCCGTAAGCCTACTTTCTCATCAAACAATCTTACCTCACTTTTTCCAGAGAACATCCCGAAAATAATTGTCCTTCCTGTTCCAACTTTCGGTTATACGCCACCAAACCACATTGCTTAAACCTCCTTGATACAGACCAGTAGCACTTCTGCTACAAACTACAGGAATTATCTTTTCTTTCTCTCCGTTGATTAAAAGTGTGCAACGGTAAAATTCTAGATTCTATCCCTGCAGTGACACAACTTTGATATTTCATTGTGTTGTCTTATGCTTAGCAATAAAACCCTGTTACATTAGGATATTAACTTCCGCTTAACCCTCATTTCAACATAAAACTTAATAAAAAGTTTGATAAAGAATTTGTTTGACATTTATATTATATTAATATAAAAAGGAACAGCATAGGCAACAAAAATCATTAGTAGACTTGAACAATATACCTGAAACTATCAGTTATGTAAGAAAATAATTACTAAACCTGAACAATACAGCTGAAACTATCAGTCCTGTATGAAAAATTCATTAGTAGACTTGAACAATACAGCTGAAACTATCAGTTATATAAGAAAAAATCATTGAAAGATTTGAACAATACAGCTGAGATTATCAGTTATAGAGAAAAACATTAGTAGACTCGAACAATACATCTTAAACTATCAATTATGTAAGAAAAAGATCATTGATAAACTTCAAAAATACATCAGTCATGTAGGAAGAAACATCAGTAACCATGAACAATACAGTGAAAATATCAGTTACGTAGAAAAAGAATAGCAGGTAGACTTTAACAAAACAGCTGAAATAAAAATAAAAGTCGACTTGAAAAATACAGCTGAAACTATCCGTCATGTAATGAAAAACATTAGTAGACTTTAACAGTAGAGCTGAAACTATCCATCATGTAATGAAAAAAAATAGTAGACTTTAACAATACAGCTGAAACTATCACTTATCTAAGAAAAATAATAAATAGACTTGAACAATACAGCTCACACTATCAGTTATGTAAGAAAACAATCATTGGTAGACTTCAGCAATACAACTGAAAGTATCAGTCATGTAAGGCAAATTCATTAGTAGACTTGAACGATACAGCTGCATCTATGTAGAAAAAGTCATTGATAGACTTGAATAATACAGCTGCAACTATCAGTTATCTAAGAGAAATCATTGGTAGACATGAACAATACAGCTAAAATTTTCATTTATGTAAGAACAGATTATTCGTAGACTTCAACCATACACCTGAAACTATCAAACATATTAGAAAAATCGTTAGTAAACCTGAACATTACAGTTAAACCTATCAGTCATGTATGAAAAATCCATTAGTAAACTAAAACAATACAGCTGAAACTATCAGTTATGTAGCAAAAACATTAGTAGACTCGAACAATACAACTGAAACTATCAGTGATGTAATGAAAAATTCATTACTAGACTTGAACAATAGAACTCTGAAACTATGTTATGCAAGAAAAAACATTGGTAAATTTGAAGAGTACACTTGAAACTATCAGTTATGTAACAAGAAGTCATTGGTAAACTTCAATAATGCAGCTGAAACCATCAGTCATGTATGAAAAATTAATTACTAGACTTAAACAATACAGCTGAAACTATCAGTTATGTAAGAAAAAAGCATTAGTATACTTCAACATTACAAATGAAACTATGAGTTATGTAAAAAAATCATTGGTAGACTTCAACAATACAGCTGAAACTATTAGACATGTACAAGAAATAACAGTAGACTTGAACAATACAGCTGAAACTATTAGATATGTAATGAAAAGTTCATTGGTTACCTTCAACAATACAGCTGAAACTAACTGATATGTAAGAAAATATCATTGGTAGACTTCAGCAATATAACTGACACTATCAGTTATCTAAGCGAAAATCATTGGTAGACTTGAACTATACCGCTTTAAAATATCAGTCATGTAAGAAACATTCATTAGTAGACTTGAACAATACAGATGAAACTATCCATCATGCAGGAAGAAACATCAGTAGACTTCAACAATACAGCTGAACCTATCCGTCATGCAATAAAAAACATTAGTAGACTTAAACAATACAGCTTAAACTATCAATTATGTAAAAGAATCTTTAATAGATTTGAACAATAGAGCTCTGAAACATCAGCCATGAAGGAAAACATCAGTAGACTTGAACAAAACAGCTAAAGCTATCATTCATATAAGAAAAATTATTAGTAAACCTGAACAATACAGCTGAAGCCATCAGTCATGTATGAAAAATTCATCAGTAGACTTGAACAATACAGACAAAAATATAAGTCATGTAGAATAAAATAATTTGTAGACTTTAACAATACAGCTGAAACTATTAATTATGTAATAAAATCATTAGTAGCCCAGAACAATAGAGCTCTGAATCTATCTGTTATATAAGAAGATTATTGGTCGACTTGAACAGTACAGATGAAATTATCCATCATGTAGAAAAAATTAGTTGGTAAAGTTTAACAATACAGCTGAAACTATGAATTATGTAAAATATTATTTGGTGGATTTCAACAATAGAGCTAATAATACCAGTCTTGTTTGAAAAATACACTGGTAGATTTCAACAATACAGCTGAAACTATCAATTATGCAAGCAAAAAAAATCTTTGATAGACTTCAACAATACAGCTAAAATCATCAATCATGTAAGCAAAAAAAATCTTTGATAGACTTCAACAATACAGCTAAAAATCATCAATCATGTAAGCAAAAAAATATTTGATAGACTTCAACAATACAGCTAAAACCATCAATCATGTATGAAAAATTCATTAGTAAACTTCAACAATACAACTGAAACTCTCAGTCACGTATGAAAAATTCATTAGTAGACTTTAACAATACAGCTGAAACTATCAGTTAAGTGAGAAAAATCATGGGTAGACTTCAATAATACAGCTAAAACTATCAGTTATGTAAGAAAATATCATTGGTAGACTTCAACAATATAGCTGACACTATCAGTTATTTAGAAAAATATCATCCGTACACTTCAACAATACAACTGAAACTATCACTTATATAAGAAAGATTCATTAGTAGACTTGAACAATACAGCTGATACTATGAGTTATGAAAAAATATCATTGGTAGACTTAAGCAATACAGCTGAAACTATCAGCCATGTTGAAAAAATATCAGTAGACTTGAATAATCCAGGTGAAAATATCAGTCATCTAGGAAAAAATAATTGGTACACTTAACAATATAGCTGAAACTATCCGTCATGTACAAAAAATAATTGGTAGACTTTAACAATACAGCTGAAACTATCAATTATGTAAAAAAAATATTTGTAGACTTAAACAATACAGCTGAAACTATAATTGTCATAGAAAATCATTGGTAGACATGAACAATACAGTTAAAAGTATCAGTTGTGTGAGAATATGTCTTTAGTAGACTTCAAAAATACACCTGAAACTATCAAATATATTAAAAAAATCGTTAGTAAACATGAACAATACAGCTGAAACTATGAGTTATGTAAGAAAAAATCATTGGTAGACTTCAACAATACAATATTATGAGACTTGAACAATACAGCTAAAACTATCAATTATGTAAAAAAGTAATTGGTAGCCTTCAACAATGCAGCTGAAACTATCAGTTATGTAAGAATAGATCTTTAGTAGACTTCAACAATATTGCTGAAACTATTAGTCATATACAAGAAATAACAGTAGACTTAAACAATGCAGCTGAAACTATCAGTTATGTAAAAAATCATTGGTAGGCCAGAACAATAGAGCTCTGAAACTATCTGTTATATAAGAAAAATATTGGTCGACTTGAACAATACAGCTAAAACTATCAATTATGTAAAAAAGTAATTGGTAGCCTTCAACAATGCAGCTGAAACTATTAGTCATATACACCAAATAACAGAAGACTTGAACAATAAAGCTGAAACTATCTGTCATGTAATGAAAAACATTAGTAGACTTTAACAATATAACTCACACTATCAGTTATGTAAGAAACATCATAAGCAGACTTGAACATTACACCTGAAACTATCAGTCATGAAGAAAAATTTTCAGTAAACTTGAACAATACAGCTAAAAATATCCATCATGTAGAAAGAAACATTACTAGACCTGAACAATACAGCTGAAACTATCAGTTATGTTAGAAAAATCATTGGTAGTCTTCAAGAAAACAGCTGAAACTACCAGTCATGTATGAAAAAAATCATTGGTAGACTTCAGAAATATATCTGATACTATCAGTTATGTAAGAAAAATTCATTGGTTGACTTCAACCATATAGCTGACACTATCAGTTATGTAAAACAAACCATTGATATACTCGAATAATACAACTGAAACTATCAGTTATGTAAAACAAACCATTGGTAGAATCGAATAATACAACTGAAACTATCAATTATGTAAAAATCTTTAGTAGATTTGAACAACAGAGCTCTGAAAGTATCAATCATGTAGGACGAAACATCCCTAGACTTGAACAATACAGTTGAAAATATCAGTCATGTAGAAAAAAATAATTGGTAGACTTCAACAATACAGCTCAAACTATCAGTCATATTCAAAAAAATATCAGTAGACGTGAAAAATACAGTTGAAACTATTCGTCATGTAATGAAAAGCATAAGTAGACTTTAACTATACAGCTGAAATTATCAGTTATGTAAAAAAAATTAGTAGACTCGAACAATACAACTGAAATTATCAGTCATGTAAAAAAATCATAAGTAGACTTGAACAATACAGCTGAAACTATCAATTATGTAAAAAAAATCATTGGTAGACTTAAACAATGCAACTGATGCTATCAGTTATGTATGAAAAATCATTGGTAAACATGAACAATACAGGTGTAACTATCAGTCATGTAGAAAAAAATAATTGGTAGTCTTTAACAATACAGATCAAAATATCAGTTATGTAATAAAAAATCATTGGTAGACTTCAACAATACAGCTGAAACTAACAGTCATGAATAAAAAATTCATTAGTTATGTAAGAACAAGCATTATTGGTCACCCTAGAAGACACTACTGAAATTTTCAGTTATTTAAGAAAATACTGTTCGTGTGGAGAGGATCTTGTCAATGGTTTGGGTTTAAATTTGTCGTCGAAATTGGCTAAACTAACCTGGAAAAAATCAATGTCTTTTGTCAATTTCTCAGAAAATAATAACATGTTAGTTTTTACAGTAATATTTTGTTATTATTTACGAACTGGTACTTTCTATGTGATCTCTATTTAAAATATAATCATTCTGGTTGATTAATCTGGTTGTCATGTTGTTTTGTAGGAATACGTGATACCTTGGTGATCACAGTGAAAATTAACTTATTTCCATAGCATCTCTCTGTACCCCCCCCCCCCCTCCAGTGGCACATCGGTATGTCTGCGGACTTAAAACGCTAGAAATCAGGCTTCAATACCCGTAGTGGGCAGAGCACAGATAACCAATTTTGTAGCCTTTCGGCTTAACTTTAAAAAAACAAACAAACAATGGCTTCTCTAAACATAACAAGGTAGTGTTAGTAGCACACATTTACCTGATATTAGCTAGAATTCGGAGTTAATACTAGCTAAAGTTAAAGCACTCCTTTCTAAAATGTTGTGGAAAGTTCAATCAAGTATATCTGTAGAAAAATTCAATTTAATTTTCAGATCACGAAACTGTAATACATTTAACCTTGTGCATAACATATTGAACCTTACTAATAACCTTTACTGATAACCATCTTTATTTAATTTTTTTTAATTAATAACAACTTTTATTGTAATAATAAAATTTAGTCTTATGAGAATCATTTTAAGTTTATTGCTCGTTTTATTCTGCATCTGTGTTCTGCTAAAAGAATAAAAAACTTTGTCTTTGTTACAAAACATGTAATTTTTATTTTGTATATAGAGCAAAAGCTACAAAACTATCTACCACTGGCCATAATTTTGAGCCACTGACCAGTGGGAAAGCAGCCAATCATCACTTCCACCTACAGACGACGCACACGCCCGAAGTACGTGGAATATAAACACATAAAGTTGACATGCACGAAATCACACAACTTCAATTTAGACTTTGTCGTCCAATATGCGTGACCACTGTCCATAAAGAGGACTTTATAGCTCTCATCAACATAAGCGAGGTCGTTTCGTCCCCTGGCAGTAGTAGACACGTAACTTCTTATTTCCTGTGTCGTTTCTATAGCGACCACTTACGGTCACTAATGGATGAGTTTTTTTGTGAAGCTGCTGCTTTCTGGGTTTTACCGTGTATCGTTATGACCCTTGGCAATAACACGTTATAAACCTTCATAATCCCCAACTATAGTACACTCGACATTCATAGGGCTGTCTGATCGCATGAAGAAAGCTATACTTACTAGAGCGTCTAGAATGCGAAACACCGCTTTTGTTGGGCATTCGATTAGAGTCAATATTCACACCAGAATTCACAACTAGAGAGATAAGACTATTTTTTCATCAAAATATCGCTAAAATCCCTTTGATGATATTTGTACAAATGCTTTGTTTTATAGTTGTCTATTTGTGGGAGGACGGGGTGGTGAGTAGAGAGATATATATTTGTTTAGATAAACTTGTTTTATTTCACTTAAGTTTATTTAAGTGTAAAACATTTTAGAGTATGGGTGTTTTAACCATGGTTACGATATGGGTTTCTGATTTTCTTTACTTGCTTTACCGTGGCAAATTTGTTACTTGATAAATACCTAACACTTTTACTACAGCGTAATACCACAACAAAACAGTTCATGAAATGTAACTCCAGGGGATACACGATACGCAACGTAGCTGAAACCACATCTTTCTGTACAGGAAGTAATACCACAAGAAGACAGGTCAAGTACTGACGAAATGTAACTCCAGGGGTTACACGATACGCAACGTAGCTGAAACCACATCTTTCTGTACAGGAAGTAATACCACAAGAAGACAGATCAAGTACTGACGAAATGTAACTCCAGGGGCTACACGATACCCAACGTAGCTGAAACCACATCTTTCTGTACAGGAAGTAATACCACAAGAAGACAGGTCAAGTACTGACGAAATGTAACTCCAGGGGTTACACGATACGCAACGTAGCTGAAACCACATCTTTCTGTACAGGAAGTAATACCACAAGAAGACAGGTCAAGTACTGACGAAATGTAACTCCAGGGGCTACACGATACCCAACGTAGCTGAAACCACATCTTTCTGTACAAGAAGTAATACCACAAGAAGACAGGTCAAGTACTGACGAAATGTAACTCCAGGGGCTACACGATACCCAACGTAGCTGAAACCACATCTTTCTGTACAGGAAGTAATACCACAAGAAGACAGTTCAAGTACTGATGAAATGTAACTCCCGGGGCTACACGAAACACAACGTAGCTGAAGCCACATGTAACGGTACAGGAAGTAATACCACAAGAAGACAGGTCAAGTACTGATGAAATATTACTCTCGGGGTAACACGAAACACAAGGGTAGCTGAAGCCACTTGTTCCTGAAACAGAGCTGTAACTACCATCTTCGTTACCTATCAGGCTGATGGAGTAAAGGAATGAAGTTAGAACACTGAGTTGACATTAGTAGCAAGACGTCTGAATGAAGTTAGAACATTGAGTTGACATCAGTAGCAAGACGTCTGAATGAAGTTAGAACACTGAGATGACATCAGTAGCAAGACGTCTGAATGAAGTTAGAACACTGAGTTGACATTAGTAGCAAGACGTCTGAATGAAGTTAGAACATTGAGTTGACATCAGTAGCAAGACGTCTGAATGAAGTTAGAACATTGAGTTGACATCAGTAGCAAGACGTCTGAATGAAGCTAGAACATTGAGTTGACATCAGTAGCAAGATGTCTGAATGAAGTTAGAACATTGAGTTGACATCAGTAGCAAGACGTCTGAATGAAGTTAGAACATTGAGTTGACATCAGTAGCAAGACGTCTGAATGAAGCTAGAACATTGAGTTGACATCAATAGCAAGACGTCTGAATGAAATTAGAACATTGAGATGACATCAGTAGCAAGACGTCTGCTTGTTAAACTAATACTTTTCATTCCGAATAATCCACAGAGGTGAGGAGATCAGCATAGAGCTGTGTTCAGAGTCTTCTAGGCTCCAAAAAACTGGTTCCGAAAGTCTGTTGTTTCCCAGGGTTGCATTTATATTCGTCAGGTGTGTCTTCTGGACTCCAAAAACTGTTTCCGAGGGGTTGATGTTTCACAAAGATTTTGAAAATGAGAAACGAAGCACCAGTAAATAGATCGACTTACTTCCCTGATATTATTTATATTTTGAGCAGTAATCAGCATATTTGGATCTGCAGAACATGAAACACTGATATTTTTAACTTCTCAGTGAAATACTGACATCTTGATATTAATTACTTTAATGAAATATTGACATTTCAATATCAATAAAATTCAGTTTAATACTGGCATCGTTAACTTTTAATGAAATATTGATATCACGATACTGCTTATTTTTCTGTGCTCCCAGTGGCTAAGCGGTAAGCCTGAAGGCTTATAACGCTAAAATCCGTATTTTAATACCCATAGTGGGCAAAGTACATATAGCCCATTGTATAGCTTTGCGATTAACAGCAAATCAATGCTTTTCTGTTAAATACTGACATCTCTAGCAACAAACCAATACTTCTCTGTTAAATATTGACATCTCAAACAAACAAACCAATACTTTTTCAGTTAAATACTGACATCTCGAACAAACAAACTAACCAATACTTTTCAGTTATATACTGACATCTCGAACAAACAAACCAATACTTTTTCAGTTAAATACTGACATCTCTAACAACAAACCGGTACTTCTCTTTTAAATACTGACATCTCGAACAACAAAACAATACTTATCTTTTAAATACTGACATCTCGAACAACAAATCAGTACTTCTTTGTTAAATACTGACATCTCGAACAACAAACCAGTACTTCTCTGTTAAATACTGACATCTCGAACAACAAACCAGTACTTCTCTGTTAAATACTGACATCTCGAACAACAAACCAGTACTTCTCTGTTAAATACTGGCATCTCGAATAACAAACTAGTACTTCTCTGTTAAATACTGACATCTCAAACAACAAACCAGTACTTCTCTGTTAAATACTGATATCTCGATATTACGAACTGAAACCTACAGAACTATACTGTTTGTCTAATGGCGGAAGTTCTAAAACTTTTCACGGTGTTTTTTAAAAATTACATTTTAAATCTCAACTATAGTCATATTAAACACTTAACGTAACCAGTAAATATCGATGATAAAATTAATTGAAGTTTTTTTGCCTTTGCTTGTAACTGTGTTTTATATCTCAAGTACGATGCTCTATATTTTTTATCTTTGTTTTCACTGAGAAATGAAGAAATGTGATGCTAAAGAAAGGATAATACAGTAACTTTTGGTCACTAACAGCTGGTTAAAGAAGATAAGGAGTTCTTTTGTTCTGCCAAAGACACCATACCACAAGGAGAGCTAAAAGCAACTTTAAAGTCTCGCGAGAATTCTTCCACCATAGCAGAGGAAGTATCTTCTCTGCTACTTTACATGTGACGAGTTATTCTAGGATCGAGTAATTGAGCTTGTGGAAGATACAATCAACAGTTCTTTACATTTGTAATCACGTGCATCACGGGATTCTTTCAAACAGTTGAGTAGCCTCCATCTGTCAAAATTTATTTTCCAGAAACGATGTTCAGTAAGATCAAAAAATAGAGAGAGAAAGAGAAGCAAAGGGATGACTTATATACTATACACTGTATATATATATATACAGTGTATAGTATATATATATACTATACTATATATATATATATATACTTACACTACTTGGGAGGCTCAAGATGAAACCATTCTTGGATAGAGATGAAGAATATAATTTTTAAATGATACGAAAAATATCATTTTAGGGCAAAACAAATAACCTTTGGATGTAAATTGAATAAGTTACATAACGTGTTTTGAGAACAAAATGAATATATTTAATTTAAGTAAGTCAGATAAAGAACGTTTCTAGAAAGATAGAAAAGTTATCGTTTCTGACTAAGCTGAAGGTTATCATGTTTGATCAAGTTCGACAACATGTTGTTTTTTATAATAACTTAGTTCTTCTTCTTATTTTTTAAATAAGGAAAACTGGAGTTTATTAATAGACATTACCGTAAATAACGACCTATATCTCCAGAATTTATCTTTATTTGCTGTTACAGCTTCGCCAGGAGCTGTCGATATCATACAAGTTCCTTAATTCTAGTTCAAATCAAACTAGAACACTGCCTTCCTTAATATATATATACTTATCTCACTTGGAAAGTTAAAGATGAAATCATTTCTTAATAGTATGGTGAATAACAAATTTCTAAATCACATGAAGACCTGGATTTGTGAACAAGAAACATATGATATGACAGTAAAGCAAACAAATAACGTTTTTTGAGAGTAAGAAGATATGACCATATAGTTGTTTTATCAATATGTTTCTCAATGAGTGATCTACTTACTGGTTAAAATGTTTCTTAATGAGTGATCTACTTACTGGTTAGAATGTTTCTTAAAGAGTGATCTACTTACTGGTTAAAATGTTTCTTAAAGAGTGATCTACTTACTGGTTAAAATGTTTCTTAATGAGTGATCTACTTACTGGTTAAAATGTTTCTTAAAGAGTGATCTACTTACTGGTTAAAATGTTTCTTAAAGAGTGATCTATTGGCTAGAATGTTCTTAAAGAGTGATCTACTGGCTAGAATATTCTTAAAGAGTGATCTACTGGCTAGAATGTTCTTAAAGAGTGATCTACTGGCTAGAATGTCCTTAAAGAGTGATCTACTGGTTAGAATGTTCTGAAAGAGTGATCTACTGGCTAGAATATTCTTAAAGAGTGATCTACTGGCTAAAATGTTCTTAAAGAGTGATCTACTGGCTAGAATGTTTCTTAAAGAGTGATCTACTGGCTAGAATATTCTTAAAGAGTGATCTACTGGCTAAAATGTTCTTAAAGAGTGATCTACTGGCTAGAATGTTCTTAAAGAGTGATCTACTGGCTAGAATGTTCTTAAAGAGTGATCTACTGGTTAGAATGTTCTTAAAGAGTGATCTACTGGCTAGAATGTTCTTAAAGAGTGATCTACTGGCTAGAATGTTCTTAAAGAGTGATCTACTGGTTAGAATGTTCTTAAAGAGTGATC
>NW_013671691.1:42475-56449 GCF_000517525.1 Limulus polyphemus
TCTTAAAGAGTGATCTACTGGCGAGAATATTCTTAAAGAGTGATCTACTGGTTAGAATGTTCTTAAAGAGCGATCTACTGGCTAGAATGTTCTTAAAGAGTGATCTACTGGCTAGAATGTTCTTAAAGAGTGATCTACTGGTTAGAATGTTCTTAAAGAGTGATCTACTGGCTAGAATGTTCTTAAAGAGTGATCTACTGGCTAGAATGTTCTTAAACAGTGATCTACTGGCTAGAATGTTCTTAAAGAGTGATCTACTGGTTAGAATGTTCTTAAAGAGTGATCTACTGGTTAGAATGTTCTTAAAGAGTGATCTACTGGCTAGAATGTTCTTAAAGAGTGATCTACTGGCTAGAATATTTTTTCAGCAGAGACACTCGTACTAAGAAAGTTCAGATTTTTGTCATTGATTTGTATTGATCCATTTCCAATGTTGCAAGTGAAACGAACAAAGAATGAATGATCGTCTCGCCCTCTATAATAATGTCAAAACCTTTCCAATTCTGTTTCAGGAGCCTTCAATATTGTATGACGATCTTATAAATGGTTGTTACACCTCTCGCAGGAAATGTGTAGGTAATGTAATTAATTCCCTTATTTCTTGACATTCAAACACAGCCGTTAAATGGAAAATATGATATTCCTGATCTTGGAGATTGTAATTTGGAGAAAAATTACTTGATGTAATGGAGCATGCATTTGATGCTTATTCGCTGGTTAGAGAATTGTTTAGCGTAGCACGTGACTAGCGGCTCGTGACAATAAACACATGCATAACTGGTATAACAGTGCTAGAGTTCATCGTGGCAGAGAAACAAACAGCAAGTGATTTATCTTTTCACTAATGTTGAAATTTATATGTTTGCTGGAAATAACCGAGAAGAAGCAAATTTAGAGAGACACGCGTCTACTTTAGAGTTAGAAATATTGACTTTGTGAGATTATTAGTCTCAGACAAATTTAAGAAATTACTTTAAATTATGCTCCATAAGGATCATAAAGGAACAGTGTTAAATTTTATTAGATTCCTGCTGTTTCATGAGAGTGAACAACTATTATAGTTTAATAAACAGTGAAACCTAATTTATCATACAGTGGTAAAGAAAAATCAAACTACGGAGGTCGCCGTAAACGCGAATTATTTTTAATAATGAGATCAAGGTTTATTAATAATATGAGATTTTAAAATCAATTATCACAAAATGACAGTAAATTACGTGTTGTTTATTTTTCTGTAACAATCGAAAATTGCTTCTAATTTCTAAAGTATAGATTGTTTTTTCTATATTATACAAGCCAATCCGAACGTCACTACTAAAACGAACATCACTATAAGCCAATCCGAACGTCACTACTAAAACGAACATCACTATAAGCCAATCCGAACGTCACCACTAAAACGAACGTCACTATAAGCCAATCCAAACGTCACTACTAAAACGAACATCACTATAAGCCAATCCGAATGCACTTCAAAACGAACGTCACTATAAGCAAATCCGAATGCACTTCAAAACGAACGTCACTATAAGTTAATCCGAACTTCACTACTGAAACGAACGTCACTATAAGCCAATCCGAACATTCCTTGAACAGATAGAGATGAACATTTGTGAGATTTTTTCCTGTCTGAAAATCCTTGTAAGCTGAGAAGTGTTTATTAAAACCCAAACCAAAGTCTCTTATTAAATCACCGTTAATTCGGAGGTTTTCAGAAGGCCGAGTACATTATCTTAAAACGATTTTGGAATTTCACCACGTCATTACAGACTACGCCGCGACATCGGATCTGACGACTGTGTTTCTTGACAATAACCTTGTAGCATAGTATCCATTACAAAAGACACTATGGTTAGCCTGTTTTGTCCAAAGCACACCACTTTACCCTATTAGCTTTCCGTAATCCATCTAGTGTACTAGGCCAAAGGTTTTCCAGCACCGGTTTCAACCGGAGTGCATGAATATTTTGCGTCGAAAAGAGTTGTTACACATCTTTTCCAGAAGCGATCAATTTTTAGTAAAATCCCAAAACGCCAAACAATGTGAAAATGTAGTTCTGATACATTCCTTTCCACCACGACTTTATATTGACATTGGTTGTCACGTGAGTTGCTGATTTCAATAGTGTTAGTTTCACTACTATTAGTGAGACAATGTTTAATACAACTTAGATTATCATTACAGTCTATACTGTTTATTGTCGTTTAATGATTATATTTGGGACCAAAGTATATTTTCTCAACTGGTCAAATTTCGTGGGGTTTATGTGGATCAGTTTCAGGACTTACAACCCTAAGATCCGGTGTGGACAGAGCGCAGATATCCTATTGTGTAGTTTTATACCAAAATAAACAAAACTAAACCAAGCTGAAGTTCATGGTTAAAAATGGCTAATTCAACATTAGCGAGGATACCCAACAGATGATTCAACATTAGCGACGGTACCCAAGAGGTGATTCAACATTAGCGACGGTACTCAACAGATGATTCAATACATTACGAATCTTAGTTAGATCACAAATAGTACACCATAGAGTCAGACCTGGCCAGCTGTTTGAACGTTGAAAGCTGTAGTTAAAAGGTGTTTTTATTTTCTCTAGAGTTGCAATGATCTGGCTTAGGTAGTGGGGCACATTATATAAAAGGTGTTTTTATATTCTTTAGAATTGCAATGATCTAACTTTATCAGTGGCATACATTCAATATCGGATATGTTTAAATTCATTACCACAAGTTCGTTATTACTGAACGTCGAAACATACTTATAGGCTTACTTTCAAGTTATATACGTAAACAAAAATGTGTCTGAACATATATTTATGTGGTTCACGTGGGGGTTAAATGAAATGAATGCAGGGAATTATTTGAGTTACCATCGGATAGTAAACCTATCACCCCTCTGGTCGTTTTCTCATCCTCGGAGGCAGCAGCCCGCTGACAGAAGCTATTAATTCTACTAAATTATCTGGTTCAGTCGCTTAGTCCTTGTCACACAATATTGGAACAAGCTGTCTCCAAAACAAAAGTTTCCTTAATTAAACTAAAGGTTCTCCATGTTTCCAGTTCATATATTACTCGATACTAATGGCGGATGATTCAAGTCCTGCGCTATAGGACATTAAGTTGAGCCTACAGTTTGTGTTCTACTTATTTAATACAGGATTCAAACTTTTCTAATTCCCTATTCCCATTCATCCTCAATAACTATTATCAAACGATATGAATATTATATTTCGTTGAAATCTGTCGTATAATGCGTTATTTTAAGTGAAGTGTCTGGTGGTTCAGCAGTAGCTCTGGGGGCTTAGAACGCTAACAATCGAGTTTCGCTACCCACGATGGACACAGCACAAGTATCCCATTGTGTAACTTTGTGACTAACAGCAAACAAGACAGCCATCTAGTGGTAAAACCCACATATTCCTCCGAACAAGAAGAAACTATCAATTTATAGAGAGGACATTTTTTCTTTTATTACATACTAAAACTGAAAGAGTTTCTTTACTATTACAAAGTACTTAAACAGACATCGAATTTCAAGTCGTAGATGAACTGTAACTGTTGACCTGACTTAGGGATAGCTGAACTTAGGATTAGCAGATCTCAGAGTTAGCTGAACTAAGGATTAGCGGATCTCAGAGTTAGCTGTACTTAGGGATAGCGGAACTTTGGGTTAGCGAAACTTATGAATAGTCCACGCATTTCAACAAAATTACACACGTATTTAAAATGCGAACGCTTTTATTTCTAACATACATTTACATATATAAATATGGATATAAATTAATGTTCTTTTCATTTTAATTTAGACTTCTTAAAGTGCGAATGTGACTACTAAAACTAAAAGTGTCTTAAAATCGACGTTGGTATCTGTAAAGAAAGTTGTAGATGGCGTTTCGTTTCCATGTAGACCGAAACGGTGGGAGAAGGCGGTGACAAGAGTATTCTTATGATTGATGAAAGCTTCTCTCAAATATCAGTTACTGTTTACTCCAGGGACAATCACAAGATTTACAAGAAGTAAGGTAAACATGAAAGCTAATAACCCATTATATTCTATATCATAGAAAACAAACACTCTTCCCGTTGTTCGAAGGTTTCAGTTTTGTTTTCAAGTTCTCTGTAGCAACCTTCTCAGCTTTTAAAGTGCATTAGACCAACACAGATAGCTGTTGTACATTGCTAATTGAGCTCATATGTATATTCATCACCGCAGTCTTTCTTGTAAAGATAATTACAAAGTTAAATTTTCGTCATTAATTTCAGGTGACAATGAGTAACTCATGATGAGAATTGTGATCTGATAACCGTACTGAGAGGGTTCAGCGCAACAAATTGAGACGAAAATGTTATCTAGATTTTAGCTAAGATTAAACTTATGTTTGTCTGTATTGTAACGCATAAGGCTTCACAATGAGAAGTTATTCCATTCCAGGGATCGAACCCCACATTTCACCGTTTTAATCGCTCAAGCTTGCCACCAGGGGGCTAAGCTGACGTTTGAAAAGGATGATTAACTGTAAGTTAAATAGCGAGTACGGTAACGAAAGGAGTTACTTTTCGTACGTTTTTACAATTGAAACTTACGCAGTTAGGCGTTAAAATATTGAGTTGTTATCCAAAGACTTTCCTGAAACAGAGAAATCGGAGTTTAGGAAGTGAAAAGACAACAGAAAAAAAAGAACGAATACGTAGATTGATCGATTCACTAACAAAAAGAAGAAATAGACAGATGGATGAATGATTGAAGATAGGAAGATAAATAATGTTTCAGTTTAATGTTCTCCTTTTCCAACTCGTGGATTTTTGCGCGTGGAAAGATGACTAATTTACATTGTGTATGATATTTAAAGTACATTCATTAGAAGCTGGTTTCTTTACTCAGGTCGTACTAAAAAATTGGTTAACTCTGACAAAGAATGGCTATAGATAGATACTATAACACAACGGTGTGCCAAGAAATTTGCCTGAGTTTCAGGTTGGAGTCTAGTAGTACTAACCTAAAACGGCAGATTTGACCATATAACGTAACATTTAGGTCAAAATTGGGAAAAGTTTGATTATTGCCGGCCTTTGCGTGTTTGTTGTTTTAAATTCTGGAACTGGTTTCAATTTTATAATATTGGTTCAGAGTTGTTTCTGAATTAGAAAGTTTGACTGTTGAGGTTGCTGTTTTAATGTTGTCATATTGGTTCAGAGTTGTTTCTGATTCACACAGTCTGACTGTTGAAGTTGTTATTTTAATGTTGTCATATTGGCTCAGAGTTGTTTCTGATTCACACAGTTTGACTGTTGAAGTTGTTGTCATATTGGTCCAGAGTTGTTTCTAATTCACACAGCTTAGCTGTTGAAGTTGCTGTTTTAATGTTATCATATTGGTTCAGAGTTGTTTCTGATTCACACAGTTTGACTGTTGAAGCTGTTGTCATATTGGTTCAGAGTTGTTTCTAATTCACACAGTTTGACTGTTGAAGTTTCTGTTTTAATGTTGTCATATTGGTTCAGAGTTGTTTCTGATTCACACAATTTGACTGTTGAAGTTGTTTTAATGTTGTCATATTCGTTCAGAGCTGTTTCTGATTCACACAGTTTGACTGTTGAAGTTGTTGTCATATTGGTTCAGAGTTGTTTCTAATTCACACAGCTAGACTGTTTAAGTTGTTGTTTTAATGTTGTAATATTGGTTCAGAGTTGTTTCTGATTCACGAAGTTGTTTTAATGTTGTCATATTGATTCAAAGTTGTTTCTGATTTACATAGTTTGACTGTTGAGTTGCTGTTTTAATGTTATCGTATTGGTTCAGAGTTGTTTCTGATTCACACAGTTTGACTGTTGAAGTTGTTAATGTTGTCATATTCGTTCAGAGCTGTTTCTGATTCACACAGTTTGACTGTTGAAGTTGTTGTCATATTGGTTCAGAGTTGTTTCTAATTCACACAGCTTGACTGTTGAAGTTGTTGTTTTAATGTTGTAATATTGGTTCAGAGTTGTTTCTGATTCACACAGTTTGACTGTTGAAGTTGTTGTCATATTGGTTCAGAGTTGTTTCTGATTCACACAGCTTAGCTGTTGAAGTTGTTTTCATATTGGTTCAAAGTTGTTTCTTATTCGCACAGTTTGAATGTTGAAGTTGTTTTCATATTGGTTCAAAGTTGTTTCTTATTCACACAGTTCGACTATTGAAGTTGTTGTCATATTGGTTCAAAGTTATTTCTGATTCACACAGTTTGACTATTGAAGTACTTGTATCTGATCCCATATAATTAGGGAGTGTTACTTTCTGATCGTGTTTGCGTCTCAATAAAAACAGCTACATCTTACGTGCCTCTCTCTCTCTCTGTAGATGGACAGATAGATATCGAACATGATCCTTCTATTTCTCTGTTAACTTCAATGTATCGAACATAATTACCAGGGTCTCGGGTGTACAACGAACGCGCCACTGCTAAGCCTAACACTCGTCTGATTCCCAGAAGAAATATGTTCTACATGACTCTACACTTTACTTCTTTTACTTCTGTATAATTGATGAACAGATTTGAATCAAACATCAGGTAGGGGTGGGGGTGCGTAAGAGGAGAAGTCTTATCGATAGATAAAGTTATAAATTCTGTTACAATGGACTTCCTTTAATTAACACTCTCGAAACCAGCGAGGTTTTATCCCTAGGCCTATTCTAATCAATTAGGTTTTAAGAAATTAAACTTGTGCATGCGTCCTGGGGTTAAGATGAAGTTAGTAACATTTCAGAATGAGGGATTCATTGCTCGCGACCAAGTCTCGAGGAAATCCTATGCTGTCTGCCGGTAAATGTGGGGAAGTTAGTTACCTTAATATCCTGAATGCCATGGTTGACACTAAAAGTGAGTAAATGGCTGATGGATAGCGACGCTTTAATCACTTTCACTGAGAGCAAAACATTATGTATTTAGTTAATTTGTGTTTTAGATTTTACTGTGAATTTGAAACAGTTTTCATGAAATGATAATTAGCTTTGATTTTACATTAGTGTAAATGTTTGGTACTTAGACTTTGTTACCTGTTTGAGTCTATATTTTGGATTGGGATTATCAACAACTAGATAATTATCGTTCATTTCTGAACCGATTAAATTACCGAAATGGATTGATAATGATTCTTTAGTAAACAGTCCTATCCTTTCATAACACAAAAGCTTGTAGTTATTAGAACGCATTGATTCATTCGTTGACTGCCCCAGCTATTAACAACATTTTCGGCCATAATTCCAATAATATTCTGATACTTTCAGCCGGCATTAAAGATTTAAAATTAGTCCTAAATTCATATACAATGTTTACACTGCGAAATGGCCATAACAATAAATAGTATATAATAAGAAAAATAAATTAGATATTCCATAAAAAAATATTATTTATATATTAAATATTTTAATCAATACTGTTAATAAAACTAACCTTCCTTGGAAAGCTCATGAAAACTAGATTTTTCCTGTATGCACTATCATCAACTCCCTGTCTCTTGACAAACGTGACACCACTACGGGAAAACTTTATATAACCACAACGTTTTTGACTAATGAAAATCCAATAAACGTCTCCAAAGGTGAAACTTGTAGAGTATTTTAACGTCCGAGATAAATTACTACAACACGTGTTACTGTTAATGGAATGAGGTATATGGTACAGCAAAAAATAAAAATATATTTATGAAGATGAAAAACGAGAAACGAATAAGGAAATCGTGATGTAAACAGGAAAAATATGAATATTCAAATCAAAATAGCTAATCTAAATGAAATAAAAGGACAAAATAACTTACTAAGTATACAATAAGCCATGGGTAACACAACTAATCCGACTTTAACCGAGCCAGTTAAACAGCCAAACAGTTAACGTGCCCAGACTGTCAATCCAAGGATGCGTTATAATAAAATACAATAAAGATCCCAGTAACAATAATACTTCAGTAACTACAGAGGAAAGATACATTAATGACTATACTAAAGTTGTTCGTTATTGCCTTAAAAAGTTAGTTTAAAAATTAAAGTGCAATCTCAAAATGGTCAGGATGTTTTGTACAATTATCAATGCCATAATAACTAGCAAGAATTTTGTTGAACTTTCCGTAAAATTGAAAATATGGTTACTAGAGAATCCTTGTTTGGGAAAATTAAGAGTGAGTTTACGAGCTGTGTCCACGAAATATCGTAGTGTGGACAGATTCTATTGCATGTAATAAAATGTGAATAATAAACATTCTAAGTAACTTATTAAGGACATTTGAATTTGGAAATGGAAAGTTTTCAACTCCAAAGTCAGCTTCAAGTTCACAATTTCAAATGCAACTGACAAGTTATATTGTGGTCTTTTTTAGTAAAATATGATTTGAATGAACATCCAAATTCAAACCCTTGACAGTATCCCGAAAAAGAGGCAGAAATATTTATAAACATAATATTTTAATAATCAACAGTTAGGGTTAAGTGAGGAAAGTCATTCCTTAAATTTTCCACAAATTTCTGTTGTCTTATTAATGTTCTACATAATTAACTTACTATCATATTTTACATAATTCTTTTATTAATATAATAAAATAGATTTCTTGCTAATAACCTACATATTCGACGAAACAAGATTAGTTCAAGAGTTGGCGGAGAGTACTGTTCACTAGTTGTCTATGGGTTTAAAGTTAGGGATAGTTGTGCGGAAATCTGAAAAAAAGAAAAAAGCAATTTCGAACTGCTTAAAACAGTTTTAACTAAAATTCGGAAATAACTATGACATATAAATGATGAACCAACTAGCTAGACTATTAACTCCAGTTAACTTCATATCTGAACAGCGAAGCAAACTTCTTACGATATTACTTCCGGTTAATAAAAAATTTAAACAATGAAATCAACGTGCTACTTTATTACTTCCGACTAACGTGACAATTAAACTGAAGCCAACTCGTTACTTTATTGTTTGTTTGTTTGTAATTAAGCAGAAAGCTATACAATGGGCTATCTGTGCTCTGCCCATCACGGGTATCGAAACCCAGATTCTAGCGTTGTAAGTCTGCAGACATACCGCTGTGCCAATGGGGGCCGTTACTTTATTACTTCCGGTTAATATGAAATTTAAACAGTGAAGCCAACTTGCTACTTTATTACTTCCGGTTAATATGAAATTTAAACTGTGAAGCCAACTCGTTACTTTATTATTTCCGGTTAATATGAAATTTATATAGTGAAGCCAACTCGTTATTTTATTACTTCCTATTAACATGAAATTTAAACTGTGAAGCCAACTCGCTACGTTATTACTTCCGGTCAATGTGAAATTTATATAGTGAAGCCAACTCGTTATTTTATTACTTCCTATTAACATGAAATTTAAACTGTGAAGCCAACTCGCTACGTTATTACTTCCGGTCAATGTGAAATTTATATAGTGAAGCCAACTCGCTATATTACGTCTCACAACTGGTATAGAAAATACTAACGAAGAAAGAGAGCATTTCTTATCTAACCATCACTCACAAATCACACAATTCTATAAATTCATCTATAACACAAAACAACCTATTTCTCGGGAAAATATTACGCGAAATAAATTCGTTCTAAATCTCTCTGTGATATGATGAGGTAGGCCTAAGTCTGCAAGGATAGGTTTCGCGGATTTAAAATCCGTTCTTTAAACTATCGAGTAAGAGACAGTGTTCTGTAATGTTGAATTATTGAACGACTGGTGCTAAGATCGAATGTTTCATCAAGCATAAAATGTTTTGATAGTGTTAACGTTTCTTTAAAATCACTAACATGACACATTGAAGCTGTTTTCCTAACAGATACTGGTGATTCTTATTTCGCAAGAATTCCTGTTTCATCTGAATAGAAAAAAAATAATCAATTGATTCAATTCGTAGTGATGCTGAGAAACTCGAGGTAGAGTAAACAATGATGCCAGTACTAGTCACGTGGACGTGACGTACACTACTACTCTTAAACCAGAGAAACTGCTGTTGTTAATTAAAAAAGGAGAGCGAGAGAACGAGAGAAAGCGTTTGTTTAGGAGAGGTTGGTTCGGATTTGAAGATAACGAGGAGAGCGATAAGAACGTTTCCAAGCGACGTTTAAATCACGTGATTACCACCGTAAATACGTATACATCTAATGCGCGTGTTTTAGAAAATGCCTTTTTTTATCTATTTTGATTGATCACCTGTAAATCAGTTTTGATTAGACAAAGAAAACCTGTTCTTCAAAGAACTTAGGACAGAATGATAAAGAATAAAGCACAGACATACGCCTAATTTCATACATGACAAATTTAAAATCTAGACCGAAATGAAATCGATTTTAAAAACTTAAGTTGAATTTTTCATTTTAAGCAATATTAACGGGTAGACTCAACGCCTTCCAGTGTTCCACGTTAAGTCTGAAGGCTTATAACGTTAAAAACCGGGTTTCGATACCCGTGTAGGGCACTGCACAGATAGCTTTGTGTTTAGCTACAAACAAACAATAACTCAACGGATGTAGGCATGTGCTGTTACGTAAAAATAATACCACGCGTAGTTTCTACCAAAGAAATTGTGGCCTTAGTGGCTCAGTGGTAATTCTGTGGGCTTATAAAGTTAGAAGCCGAGTTTCGATACCCGTGTTGGGCACTGCGCCGATAGTCCATTGCGTAGCTTGGTATTTAACAAACAAAAACCCTTTGATAATACTTTCTGGCTTGTTTATTTATATTTAATAAAAATCTAACAACACACCATCATCATAGAATAATATAATAGTAAACTAGTACTAAGAAATAATTATAAAACTCTAAAAATAAATACACTAAAGTTTGACATTGCGTTAAATCATCAATGACGTCACAGTTCAATAAATGTTTTGTTTTTTGTGGTATTATAAAACTCTCAAACTTATTACTCAAACAGCAGCATGGGAGAAACTTAATTAAGTTGCGTTATTCGAAAATGTTTTTGTTTCTGCTAATCTGTTTGAAAACTTTATTATTAAGACGCTAGATAGGCAAATAAAACCACTGAATTAAATAACTTACATTTCTACCTTATAAATATTTGATTGCAGAAATTCCAAAAAAAATTAGTATATGCTGTGCAGGCCCGTGATAAAACGATAATTAACAAGCATTATTTCTAACTTCTTCTGCCTACGATTGCAATAAAAACTGAATTCCCTAATAGTTCCAAGGGGACTAATTACAACAGTGGAACATATGAGCCATTAAAACTTTATGTAAAACACACAACAGTAGCCTAAAAAGTCTGCAATAACACTGCCAGGTTTTAATGGTGTGATAATTAGTAGAATTAGGTTTCTAAGTGATCGTTTGGAGTAAGCTATGTCGAGTAATTTTGATTGTTGCTTTGCAAAGTAGTCCTGTTTCTGACTTAGCCAAATCAATCACTTATTATGTATGTATATCAAAGACAAAAACAAACAAAAAACAGCTACATTCACCTAAAATTCAGAGTTTGAAACAGTACTTAGCAAAAAACAAAATGTCTGCCGCTAAAATCGCCATTAACCTAGCTAAGTTACACATATTTATAACATGCGTGCGTATGTTACATATTTATAACATGCGTGCGTATGTTACATATTTATAACATGCGTGCATATGTTATAATGGGAAATTTTCTTTCCTCGACAATTTTGCTTTTGTATTTAAAAACAGAAATATCGAAGAAGTATTTCACTTTTTTTTACAATATTTAATTTTAGAGAAACAAAACAGAAAGTAAAGAAATGTTTTACTTGTTTACAGTTTTGGATTTTTAAAGAGCAAAACAAAAAAGTTGGGTTTGACTTAGTTGGGATATACGCGTAAAGCTACACTAGCGCCATCTAATTTTTGGCTGATAGAATAGAGGGAGGACAACTTTTGAGTTACTCTAATCGAATAATCAGATTTAACTGTCACTCTTATGAAGCACTCCAGGAGTATAAAGAGCGCAGCGTAATTTTAATTTTATTGTTTCGCGGCAACGAAACGAAAACTATGAACCCTCGAAACTACAGTCCAGTAGAGAGAAAAGATTTTGGGATTTTAAAAGAGCAGAATGATGAAAGAAACTAACGTTGAACTTTTTCTTCTGCACCAAGAAAATGTTATAATAAATCAATGTCTATAAGTGATCCACCTGGTGTTTACCCAGTTTTTACCATTCTAAAAATAACCGGAAACATTATAGCGTTTAAAAAAAGGATAGATAGCTTGTTAAATAATCAGTTAAGTAAATAAAGGTGGAGCAGGTATTAAGGATCTTAACGGTTAACACACACACACACAGAATTACTAGAGACGGTTTGTTAGTTTGTTGTTTAGTGCAAAGCTACACAATGGGCTCTCTGGGCTGTATACCATCCACATTAACTTATAGAGCATAATGTTATAATGTTCATTAACTTATAGAACATAATGTGATAATGTTCATTAACTTATAGAACATAATGTGATAATGTTCATTAACTTACAGAACATAATGTTATAATGTTCATTAACTTACAGAACATAAAGTTGTAATGTTCATTAACTTACAGAACATAATATTGTAATGGTCATTAACTTACAGAACATAAAATTGTAATGTTCATTAACTTACAGAACATAATGTTATAATGTTCATTAACTTACACAACATAATTGTTTTCATTAATTTACACAGCCAAACAACGTTTTTCAGCGTTGTATGTCCGGAAATTTACCGCTGACTCACCGGAAACATACAACAGTAATAAACGTTACCATGATTACAGGTCGTTGCTCTAGACTTCAAACCTACAGCTTTCTATGAGTTTATCAGTCCGTTTACTTCACCATATAGTAATCTAAATTAATCTAGGTATGTATCTTTAACATATATATATACAATACACAGCGTTGCCTACTTCACCATATAGTAATCTAAATTAATCTAGGTATTATCTTTAACATATATATACAATACACAGCGTTGCCTACTTCACCATATAGTAATCTAAATTAATCTAGGTGTGTATCTTTAACATATATATACAATACACAGCGTTGCCTACTTCACCAAATTTGACATGAATGTTTGTTGGATCTATGGGGAGACATATGCAAAGTTGCGGTTTCACATTTTGTATTTTGCAGTTTTTATGGGCGTTTTTGTGTGCCTTTTTATAATTAATAAGGGAAGCAACTTATGATGTTCTAAAATAACCTTTCATTAATCATGAATTTACATAACCTCCGTTCAGAAGACGGGTTCTCCAGCTAGTAGTAAATAAACTAAATGAAAATATGGAAAAGTAGAAAGAATATGAATTCAGGCAACAGTGTAAGGAACAATGAGAGAACGAACGCGTGCATTGAATAACATTGTTCAAAAAGATACAACAACAGAACGTACGTGAATTTAGTGAAGAAGGACCGTGAATAGATATCAAACAAACAGATTAATTTGGTTTTGACTTTACTTACTGATTAATTATATTATATTACAAGTTACAGTTTTAAGACAAATCTTACTTATCGTAAAAGCTGTAACTTGTAATATATACAAATAAGTCTAAAGGGAACAACTGTTAATAATTAGGGTAGGTATTGAAAAGAGTTCGTACATAGAACATAAATGTACTTTAGAGTGTAATAAAATGTAGAGCAAATATAAGTGTAAGCTTTTCACCATTTATCATATTTTATATTTTTTAATTTCCTCATCCACGTAATTCTTTATTACTACTTATATTGTTGTTTGTCAGGAGTTTAGAACTACGACTGATTAGTATGGCAACGCTGTGTATTGTATATATATGTTAAAGATACATACCTAGATTAATTTAGATTACTATATGGTGAAGTAGGCAACGCTGTGTATTGTATATATATTGTTACGACGGCGGAAGTCACGTGACTCTAGTAACACGTCATGAACTTCTAGAAAAATCATGCCCCTTCGTGAAGCCTCGAGTGTTTACTAGATTTTCGGTATTCTTGTATATAAGAC
>NW_013671692.1:0-6103 GCF_000517525.1 Limulus polyphemus
TCACAATAACCAACACACGTATATTGTGTGAACTGTAATGTATTATCATATTACAATAACCAACACACGTATATTGTGTGAACTGTAATGTATTATCATATTACAATAACAAACACACGTATGTAGTGTGAACTGTAATGTATTATCATATTACAATAACCAACACACGTATGTAGTGTGAACTGTAATGTATTATCATATTACAATAACCAACACACGTATGTAGTGTGAACTGTAATGTATTATCATATCACAATAACCAACACACGTATGTAGTGTGAACTGTAATGTATTATCATATTACAATAACCAACACACGTATGTAGTGTGAACTGTAATGTATTATCATATTACAAAAAACAACACACGAATGTAGTGTGAACTGTAATGTATTATCATATTACAAAAACAACACACGCATGTAGTGTGAACTGTAATGTATTATCATATTACAAAACAACACACGTATGTAGTGTGAACTGTAATGTATTATCATATTACAATAACCAACACATGTGTGTAGTGTGAAATGTAATGTATTATCATATCACAATAACCAACACACGTATATTGTGTGAACTGTAATGTATTATCATATCACAATAACCAACACACGTATATTGTGTGAACTGTAATGTATTATCATATTACAATAACCAACACACGTATGTAGTGTGAACTGTAATGTGTTATCATATTACAATAATCAACACACGTATGTAGTGTGAACTGTAATGTATTATCATATTACAATAACCAACACACGTATATTGTGTGAACTGTAAGCATTATCATATTACAATAACAAACACACGTATGTAGTGTGAACTATAATGTATTATCATATTACAATAACCAACACACGTATGTAGTGTGAACTGTAATGTATTATCATATTACAATAACCAACACACGTATATTGTGTGAACTGTAAGCATTATCATATTACAATAACAAACACACGTATCTGGTGTGAACTGTCTTTTCAATCTCAATATCATTATATATGTGGATTGTAAGAAACTTTCTTGTTTCCATATTTTCCCAAAGGTTTAAACAAGCACGAGTATTTACGTGAATCACTGAAGTATTCAAGACATGAGTATTTACGTGAAACACTTAAGTGTTCAAGACACAAGCATTTACGTAAACTACTTAAGTATTCAAGATACGAGTATTTACGTGAACCACATAAGTATTCAAGACACGAGTATTTACGTGAACCACTTAAGTATTCAAGACACGAGTATTTACATGAACCACTTAAGTATTCAAGATATCTCCTTCAAGGAACTTTTCGAACATATTTTGTGGTGTGGGCAGACGCTGGTGAAGTGTATGTGGAACAGTGATTGATTACGGTAGATGAAGCGTTCTTAAAGCTACTTAACACAAAGTAATACTCTAATGAATGCGACTATAAATGCTACTTATTACTGGGCAGTTACCATTCGTTAAGGTTCAAACGAACATTGTGTACAATGTTAGAAACAAGATTCTTCTCAGATACCTTTTTTTTGTTTTGTTTTTACTTGTTTCTTTTGTTTGCCTTTAGTAAACAGATCTAAAGATTATAAAATGATGTTTTGAGATCAAAGAAACAAATAAATAATTTAAGACGTTAAAGTTTCTAAACGAAGACTGATAAGTAAATATTTGATTCCACAGAACTTTACGTAACTGCATAGTGAACTTAACACAGCTGTCTTCGGGATTGAGACCGTTAGACGCTTAATAACGCGAGTAGACGTCTTTCTCGAGTGACAACCATGAGATACATTATCACTTCGTGAATATGTATTGAAACGTGAAACAGGTACACTTTGAATTTACAAACTTGCCAACAGCACCCGAGATTAGTAGCTAGAGTTTTTGTAATCAAAGAGAAAGTAGAACAAGAAATGTTTGGTCTTAAACATATATCAAAAAATTTGTTATATGTTTTTCTATTTTAATACATAATACCAATATAAAGATAAAATCAGTGTATTACGTACCGGAAAGATATAGCACCTTTATAAAACATCAAAACAACTGTTTATAGCTGAAGACAGATAATTGTAAATTTATTTATTTATTCCTATCGTATAAAAACACCAATTAAGTATTTAAAATAGGGATAAAAATATAAAGCCTCAAAATATTGAATAAAATTTAGAAACAGAAGGTTTGGTTCGTTCTCAGAAAATCCTCAAAGCTAAACTCTGTGTTGTATATACAAAACAAACTGCTTAATGATTGTCCCTCCCCTAGTGGCACAGCGGTATGGTGGGCAGAGCACAGATAGCCCATTGTGCTTAACTTTAAAAAAGTAAGATTAGGGATTATCCGAAACGATGAAACGACTAAGAATGTCTGCGGACTTACAATGCTAAGACCGGGTTTCGATACCCGTGGCGGGCAGAGCACAGATAGCCCATAGTGCTTAACTTTAAAAAAAGTAAGATTAGTGGGATTATCCGAAACGATGAAACGACTAAGAATGTCTGTGGACTTACAACGCTAGACCGGGTTTCGATACCCGTGGTGGGCAGAGCACAGATAGCCCATTGCGAAACGACTAAGAATGTTCAATAATTATATGGGGTGAAGAAGACTGTTGTGATTTATATATCGAGACTTGATGTAAAATAACACAACCTGTATTTAGTATTTCTTTCACTCTCTCGGCACGCGCAGAAGGTTAGTGACGTGAAGATGACACTAGTTGTCATTGGAGGAAGATAGATTTATTTTGAATTTGCCGGTTAAAGCAACTGTCTAGTAAGCAAATTCGCGGGTAGAACCCTGCCAAGTCTCAGTTTCAACATTACAGAACGATATAAAACACTTCTACAGGGGTTTTTTAATACTTTAATATTCATAACCAATCTTTATGTTCTTGCTATAAGCATTTAAATCTCTCCTTTGCCAGTCCATATTTTGAATATTTTTCATGGGTTATTGATCTTCGTCTGGAGCATTCTGGAATGATAACCCACGTTTATCTTCCTACAGGATAAATAGTTGAATAGATCTGGCCTGAAATGATAACCGATGTTTATCTTCCTACAGGATAAATAGTTGAATAGACCTGACCTGGAATGATAACCCACGCTTATCTTTCTACAGGATAAATAGTTGAATAGATCTGGCCTGAAATGATAACCCATGCTTATCTTCTTACAGGATAAATAGTTGAATAGATCTGGCCTGGAATGATAACCCATGTTTATCTTCCTACAGGATAAATAGTTGAATAGACCTGACCTGGAATGATAACCCATGCTTATCTTCCTACAGGATAAATAGTTGAATAGATCTGGCCAAGTAGGTCTGACAGTGATAAAAAAGAAAACAAAATATAATTATAATAAAAGCAATATCAGAAATAATCTTATTGGACAGTGGTAATAAATAAAATGGTTTCCCCTTGTGTTTTGAAAATACCTAAAAACGAATCTAATACTCCCCCAGTCTCTCGGGAAATGTCACGCGCAAATGTTATAGGCAAAAACCAAAACGTCACGCTGTCAATGAAACAAAACCAACACGTGTCATAACGTCAGCACGACAAACATCTAAGTAAGGCCAAAAGGAAGCTTGAAAATAAAAATATCAATTTCGGATCAGAGGAAGCCACAGATTTTGATCAAAAATCAAAATCAAACCGGAAGTGAACTGAATTTTACATGTTTTGTCCGGACGTAATCTGAGTTGTATTAATTTTTTTTAATCGTTTAGTTAAAGATAGAAAAGCTACATTAACAAGTTGGTTTTAGAGTCGGTGGTGTTTCTTTAACGTGTCGCCTGTATCTTATTTTAGGTAGAGCAATACCAACGTTTCGGTTTGCGAATTCCTTATTGCAGAGAGATACTAACGTTTCGGTTTGCGATTTCCTTATTGTAGAGAGATACTAACGTTTCGGTTTGCGATTTCCTTATTGTAGAGAGATACTAACTATTTTACATAGTCAGAAGCTACATTATAGCAGTATTTTACATAGTCACAAGCTTAGTTACAGCAGTGTTTTACATAGTCACAAGCTTAGTTACAGCAGTATTTTACATAGTCACAAGCTTAGTTACAGCAGTATTTTACATAGTCACAAGCTATATTATAGTATTATTATAATGCTATCAGGTGGTACATTACTACATATTTTTAGATAGTCAGAAACCACGTTACAAATGTCACAAGGTAAAATGAACCACAGAGAAAGAATTAATTTACTACAAACAAAGTGAATAGCGAAGTAAATAAGTCAGTAAATATGTAAAAAAAGTCAGTCAGTGATAGTATTTTGGAAGCCATTTAGATGTTAAATTTTCTACCCTAAAAAAATAGTAAGCCGAAACGTTGATATCTCTCTACAATAGGGAAATCGCAAATCGAAACGTTAGTATCTCTCAGCAATAAGGAAATCGCAAACCGAAACGTTAGTATCTCTCTGCAATAAGGAAATCGCAAACCGGAACGTTAGTATCTCTCTACAATAAGGAAATCGCAAACCGAAACGTTAGTATCTCTCTGCAATAAGGAAATCGCAAACCGAAACGTTAGTATCTCTCTACAATAAGGAAATCGCAAACCGAAACTTGCTGTAACTAAGTTTGTGACTATGTAAAATACTGCTGTAACTAATCTTGTGACTATGTAAAACACTGCTGTAACTAAGCTTCTGACTATGTAAAATACCACTGTAACTAAGTTTGTGACTATGTAAAATACTGCTGTAACTAAGTTTGTGACTGTGTAAAATACTGCTATAATGTAGCTTCTGACTATGTAAAATACTGCTGTAACTAAGTTTGTGACTATGTAAACACTGCTGTAACTAATCTTGTGACTATGTAAAACACTGCTGTAACTAAACTTCTGACTATGTAAAATACCGCTGTAACTAAGCTTGTGACTATGTAAAATACCGCTGTAACTAATCTTGTGACTATGTAAAACACTGCTGTAACTAAGCTTCTGACTATGTAAAATACTATACTGTTAAATCACTCTTGATTGTGTAAAAATCCGCTACATTGGGCTTGTAATGCTTCAGAACGTAGCTTCAGATTATTGTAAAAAAGTTGTAGGTTATTCCAGCTGATTTGTCGAGTCTCTCTTCTTTTTACAGTTAGAACTCGCCATATTTTGTACCAATAGTCGGCCAGCTGTCCTAAGTAAGGATTCAGAAATTCTGGGACCTTTAACGTTTTACTAACTGTTGCATTGTGGACAATAGATATTTATGTGAAACAGATCTGAACTGCTCCTCACTTAGTAAATACGACTTAACAGGAGTTTAAATCAAACCTGAGAACCTTGACTTTCCTGTCATTAAGTCGACTCGTTCTCTGACTTGTAGATTCTGGAGTCTTAAGTTGGATTAATGCGGATGGTGTATCCGTCGTAGCCAGATAATGTGTTTCATTTTAATCCACATTATCAAAAGTTGATCACCTCTCATCTTTTACGGAGCTAGAAATCATTTTAAACTATAATTATTTTCATGAAATTGTTTTACACGAGGCATATGTCTATATTTTTAGAATCGTGAAAATATTAAAACATATTCAAAGTCAGTAAATGTCATGTCTATTTTTGAACTGGCGACGTTGCTCCTAGGTGAAACGGTGACATCATGCGTGATTCGCAAAGACCCTTGGTACTAAAACAAAGAGGTGTACACCAAAAATCAAAGGTTAGCAGCGAAACTACACGAGATTTGAAAATAATAATCTAAATGTTGGTGTAAATATTGTTTATTAGCAGTCTTCCCTCTAGATTATCATTTCAGAACTTGGGACGAAGTACATAAACCTTGTTTAGTTTTACAAAGAAATTCAATGTACTTTAGTATTGAGAGAAAGAGGGGCGCCGAAAAGAAAAGTTTATAAACATAAGTATGAGGGGCCGTAAAAGTAATGTTTTAAACATAAGTATGAGGGGCCGTAAGAGTAATGTTTTAAACATAAGTATAAGGAGCCGTAAAAGTAATGTTTTAAACGTAAGTATGAGGGGCCGTAAGAGTAATGTTTTAAACATAAGTATGAAGGGCCGTAAGAGTAATGTTTTAAACATAAATATGCGGGGCCGTAAAAGTAATGTTTGAAACATAAGTATGAG
>NW_013671692.1:7103-9584 GCF_000517525.1 Limulus polyphemus
GAGGGGCCGTAAAAGTAATGTTTTAAACATAAGTATGAGGGGCCGTAAAAGTAATGTTTTAAACATAAGTATGAGGGGCCGTAAAAGTAATGTTTTAAGCATAAGTATAAAATCATGTGATTCTGCTTTCGGTAGTTCAATGGTAAGTCTGAAAAAGGCTTATAACGCTAAAAATTTAGTTTTGATGCTCGCGGTTGGTATAACATAGATAGCCCATTGTATAACTTTGTGCTTAATAACAAATAAACGAACATGCTTAAAAAAGAAAAAGTCTGACAATTACGTTGAATAATAGACAGACGTAGCTTCTGTAAACAAAGGGAATATCTGTTTCAAATTTGTAAATTGTGTCACAGGATACGGAGAGTGTCATAGTAATAAAACCTCAAACACATCTATCAAAAACGAATGATATAATATGATAAAGCCCTGAATTACAAAACGTAAACACGTATAGAATATGATAAAGCCCTGCATTACAAAACATAAACACTTATAGAATATGATAAAGCCCTGCAATTTGAATCACAAAACATAAACACTTATAGAATATGATAAAGCCCTGCATTACAAAACATAAACACTTATAGAATATGATAAAGCCCTGAATTACAAAACATAAACACTTATAAATATAGCGTTAGTTTTAGACTGTGCAAGTAGAATCCATTACATTTGACAAGGGAACATAAGCAACTAAAAATAAAAACAAAATTATTTCTGATTGAGAGACCTAATCAGTTTTGTCTAATTGTTGTCTTATTCTAACCAAAAATACTGGACTAGTAAATATATTCTGTAAAAAACACATTGATCTATAGAAGAAATACACACGTTAAACAGATGTGTCTTACTTTAGACATTTCTAACAATTCATACAAATACATCCAGTCAGTTGTAAAATATCAGAAGTTTGTTAATCATTAAATTGTATTTTTATACCCCACAGGTTTGCAACGGATGTAAAATAAGAAGTAAAATTAGAAGTTTGTTGATCATTAAACTGTATTTTTAATCCCCCAGGTTTGGATGTAAGATATTCGAAGTCTGTTGATCAATAAACTGTATTTTTAATCCCCCAGGTTTGGATGTAAAATATTAGAAGTTTGTTGATCAATAAACTGTATTTTTAAGCCTCCGTGTTTGGCTGTAAAATATTAGAAGTTTGTTGATCATTAAACTGTATTTTTAATCCCCCAGGTTTGGATGTAAAATATTAGAAGTTTGTTGATCAATAAACTGTATTTTTAATCCCCCAGGTTTGGATGTAAGATATTCGAAGTCTGTTGATCAATAAACTGTATTTTTAATCCCCCAGGTTTGGATGTAAAATATTAGAAGTTTGTTGATCAATAAACTGTATTTTTAATCCCCCAGGTTTGGATGTAAAATATTAGAAGTTTGTTGATCAATAAACTGTATTTTTAAGCCTCCGGGTTTACACAGGATCAGAATTAAGTGAGCTTAATGCGGAAGTAGAATTTGGAGAACAAGAAAGTTCACTTTATGAAACTTTAAATGCAAGCAATTATTTAAGAAAAAAGAAATTCACGCGGAGTTTAGAATTAGATGGAAGGTTGTGAGGACTTTTATTATCCATTCTTTATGAAACAATCACCCAGAAGAATCTTCACAGCACGAAATTTTCCAATAACTTCTCGATATTACATGCTTATAAAAGTACACACTGTTATAATTTTTATGAATTAGAGGAAGCGAGAATATAACTGTTTCGTTTTCTGTGTCAAAGAGAGAAGGATCAGAATACTTTGTCTCATTATTATTAATGCTATTTTTATTTCATATTGAAATGTTTCTACTAGATGGACACAATATGGTAAGGTAGAATACGACACAATAGAAAAAATAATATACTGAGATAGAGACAATGCACTACGATATGAGTAATACTTTAAAGATGAGAACACACGCTAAGTTATGGATAATATGCCAACAGAGTGAAAATACGTTAAGCAGGATAAAACTCAAAATATTTTTCGTTTTCTAATAGTTGTAGTTTAGACGGAAGTCTTTTGATTTGATAAAAAATTCACGAGTTTTGACTTCAGACAAAATGTAAACTTTGTTCTTCGACGTTGAAGTTTTGCAGGATAAGTAAAATTATAGATTATAATTATTTTATGTGTTGGAAGAAGAGAGAAGTTAATGGTTGCATCTTATAAGTTCCTGCAAAAACAATGTATATTTTGTCAGCTTAAAAACTGAAACGTCCGAAAATATGGTTTTTAATTTATTTGAGATAGGAAAAATGTCGTAAATGTTTTCATATAGACTGTACCCATGGAAAACGTTACATGTGTTATTGATCGTTAAGAGTTTGAGTGGTGGTATGGAGTTTATTGAGGTAGAAAGTCGTGAATGTTTTCATATAGACTGTACCGATGGAAAACGTTACATGTGTTATTGATCGTTAAGAGTTTGAGTGGTGGTATGGAGTTTATTGAGGTAGAAGGTCGTGAA
>NW_013671692.1:10584-16499 GCF_000517525.1 Limulus polyphemus
CATATAGACGGTACCGATGGAAAACGTTACATGTGTTATTGATCGTTAAGAGTTTGAGTGGTGGTATGGAGTTTATTGAGGCAGAAGGTCGTAAATGTTTTCATATAGACTGTACCCATGGAAAACGTTACACGTATTATTGATCGTTAAGAGTTTGAGTGGTGGTATGGAGTTTATTGAGGTAGAAGGTCGTAAATGTTTTCATATAGACTGTACCCATGGAAAACCTTACATGTATTATTGATCGTTAAGAGTTTGAGTGGTGGTATGGAGTTTATTGAGGTAGAAAGTCGTAAATGTTTTCATATAGACTGTACCCATGGAAAACGTTACATGTGTTATTGATCCTTAAGAGTTTGAGTGGTGGTATGGAGTTTATTGAGGTAGAAGGTCGTAAATGTTTTCATATAGTTATTAAGTAAAACATTTTTATCGTAACACCTGTACTAATATTTATTACTTTTATTTAATTTTTTATATTTTTTCTACCTGGTTTTCCTGTCAGATTAAAAAAAATAAAAATGACATTTGTAAGTTTTATTTTGAACTTTTTTTTTGCCTGTGTTTGTGTTTTTAATCTTTAAGGTTGTTTCAATGTATTTTATTACGATATAAATTTGTAAAACAGATAAACTGGAGTGAAACATTGGATAGTCTTAGGGATATGATTTGGGTAATTATTAATATGTTATTGTAGAGATTTAACCTTAATGAGCCGGCTTATGTCTAGAGTGAAACGACGTTTCGGTTTTTATACTGGGGCTTTCTTCATGTAGAAGTCAATGTTGCGTGTTTCTTAGGTGAGGGTTTAGTGTGGATCCATGGGTGTTCAAAGGTTATAGAATCATTGTTTCTTCACTTACACCCATTGAAGAAAATTATGTTTTGCTTTGATTTCGTAAAAGAGGTGTTACGTATATACTTAATAGGAGGGGGGTTAAAGCTATTAATTAAGTTAGAGAATGATATGTATTTCTGCCAAGATAAGAGGGTTACCGCTAAGGACGATAATTCAGAATATAAAGGGTTACGTTAAAAGGCTTTTTTTAGTGAAATAAAACGTCTAATTTAGAAAACGTCCTATAAAATTTAAGATATCGCTAGTTTTATAATTTAGATAAGTGGGGGTGTAAATTGGGAGGGAATATATGCAACTCGATTAGCTCGGTTTTATTATGTCTTTATTAAATATGTGATGTGTGACATGTTTGCACCGCTCTTGATTCACAAGATGTTGAGAAATACTAGTGTTGTCACTTATATAGTATGTTTTTGTGGTTAGCGCGGTCCTGTTATAGAGCTCCTTCGTATGCACTTGTTTTTATTACAAGGAGGCTGTAGCAGTAGAACGATAATTAAAATCTATAAGACCACTTTTTGAATATACAGCTTGTTCATGTTCAAATGTAAACTTGCATAACTTAAAACTTTTACAAACAGTGTTCTAAGTATAGCTACAAATTCCCCCATAAATACACCTACAAAATTTCTGAACTAACAATTTTCAATTCCAACTTTAGATCAAAGTTTGAAGTAACTCACTCAGAAGTATTATAGAAACAACGTGAATTCCTACTTGTTAAAATAAATTACACATAAAACTGTGCTCAGAAGATTCAAGAAATATAACTCTCCATTAAGTTTGTTTTGCTGTGGATTAAGAAGTTTGATTTATAATCTGAATTATAAAAATGCAGTTAAAACTAACTAAATAAATAATATAAATTACTGGATTTGAAATCACTATACATTTTAAAATAAGCGATTAAAACAATATTATATATATGCATATATAATTTATATATTATCTATTTATTTTAGATTTTAATAAAAAAACTTTTTGATATAATTTTAGGCTATTTCATTTTAATATTAAATGTTTTATACATTTTTAATTATTTGTGTAATGTTTATTAATATAAGATGACTGGGACAGAGGTTAGTCAAATTTCAATTTAATTATATTTGATAAAGAAGTAATAATAACAATAACATGAAAGGTAGCGGAGGTTACATAAGTCTGATTCACCTTTCTTCTGGAATGAAGATAAATATATTCTACCCTGTTTCTGCTATTAGTACATCGCCAAACCGGTCAAACCTGCAGAACGTGTTTAAGATTGCTTCTTTATCTTGTGTTACAGTTTTATAATCCAACAGATTTAATTCAGTTTGATTTTAAATCATTTACAATTAATTAAGACTTTGAATTCATTGAATGTATATAAGTATAATATCTTGATTCGCTGTAGTATATTAAGTAATCATTTTGGCTTAACTAAAGTTTAATTGTTGGGTATTACTAAGCCTAACAGCTTAGATAATACCCAATATGGAAGCAGTATTAGAGACAATTCAACATATAAATCTAAATACATCAGAAAGAAAACTAAATAAAAATCAAGGAAAAAAATGAAAATACGATAACTCAAGAATCAATGGGAATAACTACAGATGTTGATTCAAACAACGATACAGGGGAAGAAGGTTGGCAAGTTTTTGATTTAAAAAGAAAAACAAAGTTGCAAAGGACGCTAGTAAAAAATGCAAGGAATATAAGACTAAAAATATTAAATGAAAGAACGAAATTCCTTAACTGAAAAAAATATTCTAGAAAATCTGAATATAATGATGCCCCCTAGTGGCACAGCGATTATCTGCGGACTTATAACGCTAGAAACTGGGTGTCTACACCCATGGTGGGTAGCACACAGATAGCACATTATGTAGCTTTGTGCTTAATTCCAAACAAACAAACAGAATTGTTTTTTTTGCCAGATGTTGAGGTTTTAAATGTTAAAGGTTAAGAAATACGAATGTCTTTACCAAAGCAGAAGATAATTTTTCTGAAGGAAAACTATCAAACAAATGCCAAGTGAAATGTTTAATAATACTGAAGTTATAGTAAGATTATCATATACTATGCCAAGTGAAATGTTTAATAATACTGAAGTTATAGTAAGATTACCATATACTATGCCAAGTGAAATGTTTAATAATACTGAAGTTATAGTAAGATTATCATATACTATGCCAAGTGAAATGTTTAATAATACTGAAGTTATAGTAAGATTATCATATACTATATAAAATTAAAATTGTGATTAAAGGTGTTAGCCACTCGATGAGCCCAGAAATAAATCATGTTCAACTTAAGTAAGCAAGGGGTTGAATCTCCTAAAGCCGAAAGGATTATAAAACGAAGAATATACGAGTCAACTTCGACTACACATGAAGATGACGTTGAAAAACTAATTGAAGAAGAACATGATGTTTAATATTTTATTTTAGAATTAAAGAACATAAAGATTTATTCTGTCCTTCAATGTCATACATGTCAGAAATAAGAACGTATCGCAGACGCATTCTACTAAGTGTGTCAGATGTGCTGGAGACCACGAAGTTAAAAATTGTATCGTGTCAAAGGGAACAGACAACGTGTGTAAATTGTAATGAAGAGCATCATGTTAGTTGTAGAATATGTAAATGAAGAAGAAACAAAGACGTATAGTACACTTAAAACTAGAGAAAAGAAACTTATGCTAAAGTTTTAAAGGACTCCAGTTCCAAGTTATCAAATAATACATTTGAGGAAGTTTTAAAACTAAATTAATACATTTGATTTCATTAGTTATAATGGAAATATTAGTTAGGTTAAAGACAAGTACGAGTGATATAGTTAAATTTGCCTGTGAAGTTGAGTTAAAGTTGGATCCGAAAACTGTATATCAAAAGGTAATGACTTTGTAGAACAACTAGAAGAATATTGTAATGGTTTGAGAAATGCACCAAACCAAGGTATACCAAAATATTGCCCCCAAAAACCGAAACTGAAACTTGCATAAGAAATTTAAATTCACATTAAGGAGAAATTAAGAGCCAGAAGAATAATGATGAAACCGAAACGTCGACCCACTATAAATAGGCAGAAGTAGTTCATTAAAGTCAAAACTCTGTTCACAAAAAAATCCTGAATAATGACTCTGTATAGAACCCGAAACGTCGACTCACTCTTCAAACAGGCAGAAGCAGTCCGTTGAAGCCAAAACTCCACTATGATTAAATTATCCCTAAAAAACTAAAATACTAGATATAATACATCAGATATCAAACTAAGATCTATAGTCTGCCTTAAAACTTAAGCAGTGTAACTATACAAAGAATATTTACACAGGAACTGTTTGTAGTTAAGCACAAAGCTATAAAAGAGTTATCTGTGATCTGCCGACCATGGGTATGGAAACCCGGTTTCTAGCGTTGTAATTCCGCTAACATACTGCTGTGCCACTGAGGGCACATAGGATCTTTGCAGGCTTAATGTAAGGCTTACTTGCCGTTTTCAAGTGGCAGCACCAGTAAATTGAAAATCGAATTTTCTTATCAAGAAAAACTTGATATTACGAACTTATCTTCCAAAGTTTTCACGAATTTATAAATAATTCACTCTTTATCTCGCGGTAGGCATAACGTTGTATACAAAGCTCTTTACTGTTTGAAATATGAAAAAAAAAAACAACAACGTTAAACGGAAACTGACCAGTATTTTAATAATCTGCGGAACGTTTCAGGTGAACACCCTTTCTCGAATGTGTAGGATCTGTACACATAAACTCAAGGAAGGGTTTGCACTCGAAACGTTCGGTAGTTTTATATTATTAAACCATATGTATGTGCTAATCTCTGTTAAGTTTTCTCTATTCTATTTGAAAGTTTAATTTCTTCGATTTCGTAGTAAATTTTATATTTTAATATTTTAAATTAAATCCTGTTGATGTAGTTTGCATTAGTTCAATACATTATTGATTTATATTCTTAGGATTTATTTGATACTGAGCATTTAAGGGTTGTATTAACTCGTAGTATTGTTTGTGTAGGAATTGGACATTTGATCATTAGTTTATTTCCATCTTTTGATGGTATGTACACTTATATTTCTTCAAAAACTTTCGATGATATACAGACGTATACTCCTTCAAATGCCCCCCCCCCAGTGGCACAGCGGAATGTCTGCAGACTTACATTGCTAGAAACCGGGTTTTGATACTCGTGGTGGGCGGAGCACAGGTAGCCCATTGTGTAGATTTGTGCTTAACTTCAAACAAACAATCAACATCTTTAAAGCCTCGTTTTATTATTAATGATATTATTAGTAACAATGTCCAATATTTAAGTGTTTGCTGAAGATGGGTAATAAATATGTTATTTTTTCCTATTTTAGTCAGTTATATTGATATAAGATATATCATAAGATATAAGATATATCATAAAATATAAGATATATTGATATATATTGAGATATATATTGATATATATTGAGTTATATTGATATAAGATATATTTTAGTCAGTTATATTGATATAAGAAGATATAGCTGCAGGAGGCAATTGTCCGGGGGGGGCAACTTTTCTACGGGATCAGTTGTCCTACAACCAACATTGGTTATGTAGGGATGGCTCGGATTGTTTACCGAAATGGTATTTTAAATATCTCCTCAATAGATCATCAGAACTTTACAATACTATACAGTGTATCCCTTTATAACAATATCTATGTAATGACTGAGTAACAAATTCTGGGAAGGTCTGTAAATATCACAGAAAGTGTTTTAATTTCTTGTTCTTCTGCTTCTTTGTTATTACATGATAACTCAAAAACCAAAACAGTGGTGTCAACCAATTTCACTGAGATGACAAAGTTTCAAATGGAGTATCCGCTTTTTATAAGTATTATTAATAACTAGTAGTAATTTAAAAATAATCATAATTCTGGTGTAAATGATGTTATCGTTACCCCTTGAAGTTAGCTTTCTTACGGAAATTTGACGTTTCTTTACAAAGCTAAAGAACATGGTGAAACAAGAATTACCAGCCAATAATAGATAAACAATAAATATTACAGTTGGAACCTCATTGTAT
>NW_013671692.1:17152-21751 GCF_000517525.1 Limulus polyphemus
AACATGATACATGAGTTTATGTTTAACATGATACACGAGTTTATGTTTAACATGATACATGAGTTTATGTTTAACATGATACACGAGTTTATGTTTAACATGATACATGAGTTTATGTTTAACATGCTACATGAGTTTATGTTTAACATGATACAATGAGTTTATGTTTAACATGATACACGAGTTTATGTTTAACACGCTACATGAGTTTATGTTTAACATGATACAATGAGTTTATGTTTAATACGATACACGAGTTTATATTTAACATGATACAATGAGTTTATGTTTAACACGCTACATGAGTTTATGTTTAACACGCTACATTAGTTTATGTTTAACACGCTACATGAGTTTATGTTTAACATGACACACGAGTTTATGTTTAACACACTACATGAGTTTATGTTTAACATGATACAATGAGTTTATGTTTAACATGATACAATGAGTTTATGTTTAACACGCTACATGGGTTTATGTTTAACACGCTACATGAGTTTATGTTTAACACGCTACATGAAATCATGTTTAACATGATGGAACAGTATAATTGTTTAGAACATGTAAGGCCCAAGAAGTTGTACTCTTCATTAGTTATGTGTTTTTTAATTTTAACGTTCGAGTTTAATTCTTGTGTATAATTCATTTTGATTATGAGTTACAATCTTTATCTCCTGGAGTTTAGTGTTCAAGATATACTACAGAATAAGTAATTAGATACCTTTAATTATCTGCTTTGATAATTACTGTTTTTCATACAAACTGCTAAATTAAACACAACGCTGATGCTATCACGAGATCAACAATAGGATTTTAGATTCAGGCGATTTATATATTACAACAAGTAGCTAAATGATTAACTTGAAACTACCGTATTTTTAATCAGAGGATATTAACATATATTAAGAAAAATCGTAAACAAGTTAAAATTATAGCATTTTAACTCACTATAACAAAATGGACCAAACCAGTGATATTTATAATATTTCAACATTCGTACAAACAATAATATTTTTGTTTTTACAAAATCAGTTGACGGAGATATTGTTTTTTTGTTTGTTTTGAATTTCGCAAAGCTACACGAGGGCTATCTACGCTAGCCGTCCATAATTTAGCAGTGTAAGACTAGAGGGAAGGCAGCTAGTCATCACCACCCACCGCCAACTCTTGGGCTACTCTTTTACCAACGAATAGTAGGATTGACGCAACATTATAACTCCCCCACGGCTGAAAGGGCGAGCATGTTTGGTGGGACGGGGATTCGAACCCGCGACCCGCAGATTACGAATCGAGTGCCCTAACCACATGGCCATGTCGGGCGCTTTTTTTAATTTTTTTAGACGGGTAAAAAATAAAGAGGACGTTATTACATCCCACCGTAATGGAATGCGTCGTTTTTTAGATTAATTTAATTTCGTTGTTTTGATGTATCCGAGAATAGAGAGGTATCTGAACTTCTGTTGCGTTAATGACATCTTAGATAGGTTTGCTATTTCTGTTGAGTTATCTTTAGCTTGCTTTTCACCGTTATTCAATGATACTATTGATGGAAAAAAAAAGAGCTGTTTTCCGTTACTTTCATGGAAATTAATAAAATAAAATTTATAGTAAGAAAACGACACTCTTGAGAGTCGTGAACATTTATAGAATCAATTACCTGACAAACATAAGTTTTCGTTTTATTAGTATCTACAGACTGAAAGTTCTATTTCTAATATTTAATGTAGAATTGACCTCAAACAGTTGCTAGCCGTTTCAAAACCCACTAGGGCTACATGCAGGCTTTCAATAAAGAACAGGATCTGAAAACATGGCGAATAAATGCAGGAAGGCGATGAGAAAAGTAAATGTTGTATTCACAGCTGGAAGGCAGCAGAATTGGAACATGTGTGAAAAGAGGAGATTTGGTGTCATAAAGAAGTGAGATCAAGCAAAATCCAATAAAGGTACCTCAGTATGGAACAACAACAAAAGTAAGCAAGCAAGGAATACTGGACGAATTCTGTCAGCGAGGTAATCCAACAGACCCCTGTAGACCAATGAGGGTATGGAAAACTTATGAATGAAATGTGTGGCAGGGCTACGGAAGATCAAAGGGCTGAATGGTGATTATATTAGAACTGAAGAAGAAAAGACATCATCTGGCAGAGGTGTATGTTACAAGAAACCAGGCAGATCTGTACGAGACAGACATGGCAGGATATGAATTACAGAATTCAACATGGAACTGATTCACACTTAGAAACACTAGTGGACACTGGATGAAGTGAAGAGAATTCTTGGAGCTAAAAAGAGAGATTATGCACTAGGCCCAGATGATGTGAGATACTCCAAAATCAAAACTCTTTCAACATCAGAGAAAACAGAACTTACTGAAATCATCAAATTGTTAATGATGGAAGTGAATATAAAGAAGGACATCAGAGACTAATAAATGACAGCAGTGGCCAAACTTTTCAAAGGCTATTACACAATGAATGGATGTAGACTCATAACAACGTAAAATGTATAGGTTAAGCTCATAGACAATGTAACAGCAAAAAGACTCGCGCGAGAGCTGCAGAAGAAGGATTGCCTGCCGACCAGTATAGTAGAGACAAGACCAAAGAGATGATGTTGATGCAGTCACAAATACAATACATTGGTTTATTAAAGCTTGACCTACTTGACCTTGAAAATACCTACAGTTGAGTGGCATTTTGGCAACGAAGTTAAAGGTTTTGGAAGATGACGGGTATTGGCTATACTGGACCATAGGTATTGCCAGTTGAAATTTGATAAATAGATTACTGAAATTCACTTTGGCTTGCAACAATAATCCTTTCTACTCCTGCCCTATTCATTGTAAATACAGCTGATCTGGTGGCTTGCAACAAGAATCCTTCCTAATCTTGCCATATTCAGTGTAAATACAGCTGATCTGGTGGCTTGCAACAAGAATCCTTCCTAATCTTGTCCTATTCATTGTAAATACAGCTGATTTGGTGGCTTGCAACAAGAATCCTTCTTAATCTTGCCATATTCAGTGTAAATACAGCTGATCTGGTGGCTTGCAACAAGAATCCTTCCTAATCTTGCCATATTCAGTGTAAATACAGCTAATCTGGTGGCTTGCAACAAGAATCCTTCCTAATCTTGCCCTATTCATTGTAAATACAGCTGATTTGGTGGCTTGCAACAGAATCCTTCCTAATCTTGCCATATTCAGTGTAGATACAGCTGATTTGGTGACTTGCAACAAGAATCCTTCCTAATCTTGCCATATTCAGTGTAAATACAGCTGATCTGGTGGCTTGCAACAAGAATCCTTCCTAATCTTGCCCATATTCAGTGTAAATACAGCTGATCTGGCCAACATGACTGTTTCAAGCCCGTCACACGGGACAATGCATGTGATAATGGGAATTCTGAGAGAAGCTAGAAAAAAGTATTTTTTATGGCAAACGTTTTCATGGACACTTTTGTAAGATCATAAATAAATACAGTGAAAAAGAACAATCTCTTTTTGTTTAGACAGTAATAATCTTCCTTTGAGACTGACATACAGAATCAGTACAATCGACGTGTTTCGACAGCCTTTAACGTCCCTAATTTCTAGCTATAGTGAAGTAATCGGACACTAACTATTCTAACTATAAGGGAGTAATCGGACACCAACTATTCTAACTATAGGGAAGTAATCGGATAGTAACCATCCTAACTATAAGGAGGTAATCGGACACTAACTATTCTAACTATCGGGAAGTAATCGGATACTAATTATCCTCTCTATAAGGGAAGAATCGACCACTAACTATTCTAACTATAGGGAAGTAACTATATATTCTAATTTCATATATTTCATATTCTAATTAATTATTCTCTATCATTTATTAACATTTTATTTTTATTTTTGGACGTTAAATATACTACTAATACAAGGTTGAATATTTTGAAACCAGCCTTGGGACAGGTCCTGCTTCCTCCAATAAGTTTATCGCGAACCTCCTAGCAGTAATGCTTAATTTAATTTCATTTAAGTAGTACCTGCCCTCTCACATTCACTCGCTTACATCTCCCTGCTCCCACATTCTTTCCCCAAGTCTTCCTGTTGACCAATGTGATCCCTTTTCCACCTTCTCGTGTTACCTCATTCTACGCATTATTTAATTACGATATCATTCCGGGATCTTGCCAGGTTGCCTAAAGGCTGTGTTTTACTAAGTTAAAGAGCGCCGAAGATTAGTCTTAGATAAATATACTTATTGCTTAATGAATAGAGATTGTATTTTAATTAATTTATTTAAAGCATCTTCTAGTTGTAAACAGATGAAATATTTCCGTCTAGATAGATAAAACCTGCTACCATGTCTATCACAGAAACATCTCTCTTCACGCTGATATATACAGAAACAATAGTTCCACATAAATACTCTGTAACATATGTGGGTGTTGTGGTGAAAGACAAAGTGACAATGTCTGGACAGATGGATCATCTGGGGGAGGCCCGGCATGGCCAGGTGGATAAGGCGCTCGACTCACAATCTGAGGGTTGCGGGTTCGAATCCGCATACCACCAAACATGCTCGCCCTTTCAGCCGTGGGGGCGTTATAATG
>NW_013671692.1:22751-32331 GCF_000517525.1 Limulus polyphemus
CAAGAGTTGGCGGTGGGTGGTGATGACTAGCTGCCTTCCCTCTAGTCTTACACTGCTAAATTAGGGACGGCTAGCGCAGATAGCCCTCGTGTAGCTTTGCGCGAAATTCCAAAACAAACAAACAAACATCTGGGGGAGAAATCAGTAAAATTCCTTGTACTTCTAGATATGCTACAGTCCAATCTGACGAGTGCAATAGTCATGACCAGAATGGAATACGGCATCCATTAGCAGTAAAGTGAACAATGACCTAGCTAAAGAGGGTGCAAAATGAACCGATCAGAAGATCATCCAGACCAACACCTTGCGACAACCTGAGCTTTTGAGGGTGAAACTACAATGTGATAATATAGGGAGGTCAAATTACAATGCTACAACTGAAGAAATATAACATTCTTAACAGAACGGGGAGTCATCCAGGAATCTTCTGTGGGTTACCAAGTGTTCATAAGGCAGGATGGCTCAAGGAACTGATAGTGTCCAATATTGGAACTGATAATCATGCTTCGGCCACTTTTTTGGTAGAGTATTTAAAGAAGTTCATTATAAACGAATACATTCTAAAAGATAGCTTTGACTTCTGTAACGATATACAACATGTGAAGCTTAATAGTAACGTTCCTTGTGGCAGTTTTGGAAACGGATTATTATATACTAACATACCATTAGAATTAATCAACTCTGCCGTTAAAGAGTCTCATTTCATTTTTAAATGGTAAGTTGTATGAACAGACTGTTGGTGTCACCATGGATTCAAGATTAGTCTCATCACTTGCTATCTTGTTTTTGTGTTTCCATGAAAATCCATGGTTGGACACAAGAGACTAAACCGCTTTACCATTGATTATACTTTTACAATGCTTTAATAATACTTTAAAATGGTAAGAGTATTGTTAAAGTATTTTTAAAATGGTAAAAGTATTGTTAAAGCATTGTAAACGTATTGTAAAAGTATTGTTAAAATGGTAAGAGTATTGTTAAAGTATTTTTAAAATGGTAAAAGTATTGTTAAAGCATTGTAAAAGTATTGTAAAAGTATTGTTAAATGGTAAAAGTATTGTTAAATGGTAAAAGTATTGTTAAATGGTAAAAGTATTGTTAAAGCATTTTTAAATGGTCAACAATACTTTTACAATACGTTTACAATGCTTTAACAATACTTTTACCATTTTAACAATACTTTACTTTTACAATACTTTAACCATTTTAAAAATACTTTAACAATACTTTTACCATTTTTACAATACTTTAACAATACGTTTACAATACTTTTACCATTTTAGCAATACTTTTGCAATATTTTAACAATACTTTAACAATACTTTTACAATACGTTTACAATACTTTTACAATATTTTGTACAATACTTTAACAATACTTTTGCAATATTTTAACAATACTTGAACAGCATTACTGTTAAATCAGGAGGATCATAAGCTTCCATTCTTGGACACTATGATGATTAATACAAATGGACATTTTTAAATATTACATTATTGTTCAAATGTAATCTCTCTTGTTTGCACTGTTGTACTGTGTTTTAAGACTTATAGTAAGTACTCGATTTTTACGTCATTTATTTGGCATAGTTAATTATTCCAGTAATTAAATTTATTTCTTGAAATATTGTAACATGATGACAATGCCATCTTGTGATACTGTACAAAACACTGAAAGGTCAAATATTATCTTAATTACAACAAAAGAACTTGCGACAATAGATGTATATCAGTTATTCGTAATGCTGGAACTGGCCCGTGTACATTACCAGCTTAATGTTGTCCCCACCCCTCCTGGCGGCTCAGTAGTAAGCTTGAGAGCTTTATAGTATTCAAATTTGTGGTTCGATCCCCACTATAGCCATTGAACAGCTTTACGCCCAAAAATACAAAAATATTTTTCTAAGAAACTTTTCAACAGTGCGTGTAAAAACTATTATCGTTCAAAAGACAATAAACTAATTCAAAGAAACGAGCTTTATACTAGATATCAAACAGAATGTTTGTAGCTACTTTGAAAAATACGCTTTCATTTAACCGCATTTTAAGCTTTTGATGAAGTCTAATTACATAAAATTCGATTTGTCGTGGATAGCTCTATAAAAAAAAAAAAACTACATGAAATTACAATAGAAATTTTCAAGATTTAATTTGTTCAGGAAATCTTTGTATCATATCCTAGTTCCACCACCTAACTTTTAGACCTCGTTTGTCTATAATTCCACTTTTTATTAATCTTTAATTATTCGTTTTGTCACTCTCAGATTCTCATCAGACGGCAAGGATGATTCGGTACATTATCCTTTAATAAACATAAGTTTCATTTTTTACATTCTTTTATGTAAAACTTTTGTTTGTGACTATTTTCCTAAATTCATGTTTAAGTTCGTTGAACCTAGAAATTAATTTATAATTTGCTCTTAGTTTAAGTATGCTATTGATTTAAGAAATAAACCAGATGTATTATATTTACAGCAGAATGTGCAACTCTAAATATGTCTAATTAAATCAAACAATTTTTTTATATTGAGTGAACTAGAACTGGTAACCATAATCGGCAACGCGAACAATATAATATTAGTTTAGGCTTCAATTAAGGTTTGAGCTTGGTGACAATATAACGAGAACGCGGTCGCCATTTTTCTGTAAACAACTTAATTAAAAGAATTGATCAAAGTTGGAAAAACGATAATCGAAAAACCAGTTTTATTTCTGATCTTCCTACGTTGGATCTGTGTACTAAATGTATCTTTTCAATATTTACTTTTGATTTCTGAGAGAGCAAGTCCAGCCACTCCACTTGCGGAACTATTTTCAATAAACATTTCTGTAAAAAAGTTCATAAAGTTCAGATCAAAATGCTGCTGAAAGATAAAACTGGGCAATTGGAAATCGTACTTCAAGCAATTCGGTTCTCTTTGGAATTTATGCTTATTTTTTCGTTGCTATGCGCTCTTAACAACAAAATGGACTATCTGTATCGAAACTCAATTTGTAGTGTTAGAAGTTCTCAGACTTACAGCTTGGCAACCGTGGACGATTGGGGGCAGGAACGTATGTAAATAATTAAATGAAAGAACGAATTTTTAGCACAAAGAAACATAAAGCTGTGTGAAACTAGTTAGCTTCAAGTAACTGATGAAGTTTTATGTTTCACTGTGTGAAACTAGTCGTCTTTTAAAATAAATAGTCTGCTTTAATTAACTAATAAAGAAAGCTTTATGTTTCATTGTGTGAAACTAGTCGTTTTCTTAAAAAAGTCTGCTTTAATTAACTAATAAAGAAAGGTTTATATTTCATTGTGTAAAACTAGTCGTTTTCTTAAAATAAATAGTCTGCTTTAATTAACTGATAAAGAAACCCCTGACTAAACACTATACTCACAACAGTGACAATAAAAATACTACTATCATAACTCTAATAAAATACTATACTCACAACTTTAATGAAACATTGTGTTCACACCCTGACTAAATACTATACTCACAACCTTGATGAAACACTATACCACAACATTGATAAACACTATACTGACAGTCCTGATGATAATATCTATGTTACCGAAACTAATTGGCTTCAAGTAACTAATGAAGTTTTATGTTTCATTGTGTGAAACTAGTTAGCTTCAAGTAACTAATGAAACTTTATGTTTCATTGTGTGAAACTAGTTAGCTTCAAGTAACTAATGAAACTTTATGTTTCATTGTGTGAAACTAGTTAGCTTCAAGTAACTAATGAAACTTTATGTTTCATTGTGTGAAACTAGTTAGCTTCAAGTAACTAATGAAACTTTATGTTTCACTGTGAACACAATGTTTCCCTCTGATTTTCCAAGAGTGAAACATCGAGCATTCGTTCATGTAAAATATGTTCTCAACAACCGTGACGATAAAAATACTACTATCATAACTCTTATAAAATACTATACTCACAACTTTAATTTACTTTCGAACTTGCTCTACTGGATATTCCTAAGCAGAATGTGAAAAAATAACTGAAATTAGATATATTATTGTACAGAAAAATTACCCTATTAAGCGACAAATTGAGAAATAAGCAATAAGGAAACACACTCAACAAATATGAAGAAGAACAGAACCATAAGATACTAGGAATCTTCAGCTGTAGGAAAGATACAGGAAGGGAACATACTCTAAAAACAAAACAGAACCATAAGATACTAGGAATCTTCAGCTGTAGGAAAGATACAGGAAGGGAACATACTCTAAAAACAAAACAGAACCATAAGATACTAGGAATCTTCAGCTGTAGGAAAGATACAGGGAGGGAACATACTCTAAAAACAAAACAGAACCATAGGATACTAGGAATCTTCAGCTGTAGGAAAGATACAGGGAGGGAACATACTCTAAAAACAAAACAGAATCATAAGATACTAGGAATCTTCAGCTGTAGGAAAGATACAGGAAGGGAACATACTCTAAAAACAAAACAGAATCATAGGATACTAGGAATCTTCAGCTGTAGGAAAGATACAGGGAGGGAACATACTCTAAAAACAAAACAGAACCATAAGATACTAGGAATCTTCAGCTGTAGGAAAGATACAGGGAGGGAACATACTCTAAAAACAAAACAGAACCATAAGATACTAGGAATCTTCAGCTGTAGGAAAGATACAGGATATAGGAAAGATATCTGAATCTGTGCATACAATCTTTTTCTACTTCTTTCATCCAACGCTAGTACAGCAAGTACACATGCTACAATAGTTAATCACGGTCAATGTTGCTACAATAGTTAACCGCGGTCAATGTCGCTACAATAGTTAACCATAGTCAATGTTACTATAATAGTTAACCATGGTCAATGTTGCTACAATAGTTAATCACGGTCAATGTTGCTACAATAGTTAACCACGGTCAATGTTGCTACAATAGTTAAACATAATCAATGTTACTATAATAGTTAACCATGGTCAATGTTACTATAATAGTTAACCATGGTCAATGTTGCTACAATAGTTAACCACGGTCAATGTTGCTACAATAGTTAACCATAGTCAATGTTACTATAATAGTTAACCATGGTCAATGTTGCTACAATAGTTAACCACGGTCAATGTTGTTAGAGCAGATAACCATGGTCAATGTTGCTACAAAAGTTAACTATGGTCAACGTTGCTACAGTAAGTAACCATGAACAACATTGCTATAAAAGTTAACCATGGTCAATGTTGTTACAGTAAGTAACCATGAACAACGTTGCTACAGTGGGGAACCATGAACAACGTTGTTACAATGGGTAACCATGAACAACGTTGCTACAGTATATAATCATGATCAACGTTGCCACAGTAAGTAACCATGAACAACGTTGCTACAATAGATAATCATGATCAACGTTGCTACAGTAAGTAACCATGAACAACGTTGCTACAATAGATAATCATGATCAACGTTGCTACAGTAAGTAACCATGAACAACGTTGCTACAATAGATAATCATGATCAACGTTGCTACAGTAAGTAACCATCAACAACGTTGCTACAGTATATAATCATGATCAACGTTGCTACAGTAAGTAACCATGAACAACGTTGCTACAATAGATAATCATGATCAACGTTGCTACAGTAAGTAACCATCAACAACGTTGCTACAATAGATAATCATGGTCAATGTTGTTACAGTGGGTAACCACGAACAACGTTGCTACAATAGATAATCATGGTCAATGTTGTTACAGTGAGTAACTATGATAAACGTTGCTACAGTAAGTAACTATGATCATCTCATTACTTAAATTAGAGATAGCTCTATTTCAGTGATTAAAAAAGCCTGACAATAATAATGAGTGAGCTGTACAACGACATGTTAAATACAGACCGTTGATTTTGAAAAGAAATATTATTTGTGCTTAACGTTATTTTTAGGCTTCTTTGCAGCGTAAGTTTGACAAATCCTTGAAAGCGTGCTTTCAGGCAACTCTGTGCTGTTGGAGGTACCTCGGGTCTCTTAGAACCAATCAGAACTCAGGTGAAATGGAGTTATAACCAGTGAAGCAACACTTCAAACGAGATCAGAATAACTCTTGTCTCCACCAAGCATATCAAAGAAAGAAAGTCTCTGTAAAGGATGTTTTAAGACCGATATGAGAGCCATAAACAGATTTCAGATTATTATTTGAAACATACAGGGACTTCTTCAGTTACTGTACTACGTTTACGCTTCCCTCACACCCACATAGATAACTTGAACAAAGGTTAAGGAATCTGAAGCGTTACTCCAATTTCGTCGTATGAAATTAACTGGAATTGCATATTTTAGGGTAAACAAACTTTTTATCTTGTTTTATTTGTTGCTGCATTATAATAAAATTTTTTTTTCTTTTCTCAAAATCATCTACAGGAACAGCTGGAACATAAAAAATATAATTGTAAGGGAACTGCTTAAAATTACACTTTCAAGATTACATATAATTTGATATAATACAGTATTTAACCTAACTGTTTCCTTTAAGCTTCTGTTTAGAAGTTAAGAGATACTGAAGCACCAGCATTCAAGTTTAATTTCGTTCATTGCTGGATCTAGAAAATATACGCGGTAACAATACTAAATTTTTAATGAGTATAAAAATTTATATTGGCTATCTTTTATGAAGACCCGTTGTTAGAGAAACTGTGAGGAAATATAGTGCTGTTTAATTGCACGTGCTATCTAATATAAAATTAACACAACACCAATTTCTCAAGATATTCAGAATAATTTAGAATTAGCATAAAAAAGGTAACATAAAAAAATGACATAAAAGATAACCTGAAAAGATAACATAAAAGATAATATAAAAAAGTTAACATAAAAATATAACACAAAAAAGATGACATAACAAAGATAGCATAAAAGATAACATTAAAAAGATGACATAACAAAGATAACATAAAAATATAATATAAAAAAGATAACACCTAAAAGATGACAAAAATAACCCGAGCGCTTTCACAAAAGTGGTCTTCGAAATGGAGGCAGTTCAGTTCAACTTTTAACAATCAATGAAAAACAACAAATATATATATATACATAACTTTTTAAAGACGACGATACTTGATCTACTAAAGTTTGTAAATGTGACACAAGAAATAATTATAGAATCAATTAATATTGTTTTCACAGATCTTGGTAGGTTGAGAGTAACATCCTTATGGAATGATGTTGTATTCATGACATCCTCGGATGGTTCAGCGATAAGTCTACGGATTTTAGTTGCTGAAATCCAGGGTTTGATTCCCCACCGTGGGTAGAGTGGAATCTCGTATTGTGTAGCTTTGTACTAAGAAAACACCGTCAACAACTTGTGTTTGAGAAAGAAAATTATCTGTAAGTATAAAACACATGAATTAAACTCGAGTGAGAAACAGATAGAATGAAAAGTATTTTTCTCGACTCAGATAGAGAGATAGTAAATGCTTTTGCTTTTCTAATTCACTGAACAAGGCCATGTGAAAGTGACACGTGTTTCACTAACCGTTTACTGCGTGTCCGTGTAAAAAAACAGGACTAGCTCACGCAAACTTCTTATATATATATATACAACTCAATGTGTAGTTTCGAATAAACGTTTTGACATCACAGCAGAAACAACAGTGGACTGCTATAGACAATACGTTAAATAATATAATGATAAGTTATAAAATTGTCATGTGATATTTACGTCACTTTTAATTGCTCCCCATTCTTGTATACAGACCACGATAAATAACAACAAGCCGAACAATTTAACATATTTCAATTCATGCGTTCCACTCGAAGCTTTGCTGTTTCCTGAGGTAATTTCTAATTTATTGTATGTGGTGTTAATATCCACTTCCGATCAGCGCTAGCTATACATTTTAAATAAAGTTCAAAATCAACCTTGTAACGAGTACAGTAAATTACACATACATATATATTAGTTATAGAGATGTCCACTAAAGGGTTCAAGAGTATATTTTATTACACGTAAATCCAAGGTTCGATCTCCGGTAAACATAGCGCTGTTAGCCCATTGTGTAAGTTTGCCCTTAAAAATTCAGGAAAAAATGGAAACAACATATAAAGAGTAGAGAATGTATTGTTTCGTCGGTTGAAAACCCTCGCCTCTAATGATATTTTCAGCCGCAAGTTAATGTCTAAGCTAAGGTTTAATTTCATGCAACGATACAAACGAAATATTTTTATTTTAGAGACGAAAACCTATATTTTTTTTCAAATTAACATTGCGTCTAAAGAAATTAAAATTGATACTGAGTAAGAAAACCAGAATTGTACCTAAAGAAACTAAAATTGATACAGTTCTGGTTTTCTTACTCAGTATCAATTTTAGTTTCTTTAGGTACAGTTCTGGTTTTCTTACTCAGTATCTAAAGAAACTAAAATTGATACTGAGTAAGAAAACCAGAACTGTACCTAAAGAAATTAAAAGTTCATGTTACTTTATCATACTAAGAATGATCCTAATTTTATTTATTTCTCTCGCGCACAGAAAACATAAAGAAAATGAACAGTTTTAATGTGTTGTTGTCCCATTTGGTTAAGCACAAAACTGTACAATTGGGTATATCTGTGCTGTATCCACCGCATATAATCGAACCTCGGATTTTAGCGTTATAAGCCCTTAAGCTGACTATTGAGTCAGCAGGCAGAAAACGCTTTTTATACTTTTGTCCGTTATATTTCAAGTAATTAAAACTACCTCATTGATAATCTAGAAGTCTCTTTGTAATTCTGTGTGGTAGCCTTCTCTAGAAGACGTGCTTTACTTGAGGAAGGCACATTTGATGCCGTTTTTAGATGCACGTAACGGCACGTTTGATGCCGTTTTTAGATGCACAACGTTCTTGAGAGAATGAAGGCAGAATGATTTCTACAGATGCTCCCTTAACAACGTTATCATTTACGGCTGTTTTACTGGGTTCTAATATTAACTAGACAAGTCTGTTTATAGCTGTTTTATACGAATACTTGCAGTTTTAACAATGAAGAAAAGACAAATTAAAGGATTTACAGCGTGTCAGAGGTATTTTTTTAATTAAACAACTCGAGCCAAGATTCCTTGTAATGGCAAAGAAATGGTCTTCACTAATTTTTTTTTATAAATGTCTTTCTAGCGAGTTTCATTACTTTGACCAGACGACATGAGGGACGCTTGTTTGAACAAAGTAATAAACCTGTTTTATTAACAAGCAATATCTGTTTGGGTACTTGAAAAAAAAAACCCTGGGGAAATTTCAAATTACATAAAATATATATAAGTATTATGATATTTATTTAAATGATTTCATAATGAAAGCATTTAATGTTTCACTGAATAGATTGAGTATCTACTGTACAGATCAAATATATATTCTATAGATGAAACATATGTTATATGGCTGAAGTATATACTCTATAGATAAAACATATGTTATATAGATCAAGTATATATTCTATAGATAAAACACATGTTATATAGCTGAAGTATATACTCTATAGATAAACCATATGTTATATAGCTGAAGTGTATACTCTATAGATAAACCATATGTTATATAGCTGAAGTGTATACTCTATAGATAAACCATATGTTATATAGCTGAAGTGGA
>NW_013671692.1:33273-34159 GCF_000517525.1 Limulus polyphemus
TATCTATATAGCTGAAGTATATATTCTATAGATAAAACATATGTTATATGGCTGAAGTATATACTCTATAGATAAAACATATGTTATATAGCTGAAGTATATATTTTATTGATGAAACATATCTATATAGCTGAAGTATATATTCTATAGATAAAACATATGTTATATAGATCAAGTATATATTCTATTGATAAAACATATGTTATATAGCTGAAGTATATATTTTATTGATGAAACATATCTATATAGCTGAAGTATATATTCTATAGATAAAACATATGTTATATAGATCAAGTATATATTCTATTGATAAAGCATATGTTATATAGCTGAAGTATATACTCTATAGATAAACCATATGTTATATAGCTGAAGTATATACTCTATAGATAAACCATATGTTATATAGCTGAAGTATATATTTTATTGATGAAACATATCTATATAGCTGAAGTATATATTCTATAGATAAAACATATGTTATATAGATCAAGTATATATTCTATTGATAAACCATATGTTATATAGCTGAAGTATATACTCTATAGATAAACCATATGTTATATAGCTGAAGCATCTATTCTATAGATAAAACATATGTTATATAGCTGAAGTATATATTCTATAGATAAAACATGTGATATAGATCAAGTATATATTCTATAGATAAAACATGTTATATAGCTGAAGTATATATTCTATAGATAAAACATATGTTATATAGCTGAAGTATATATTCTATAGATAAAACATATGTCATATAGATCAAGTATATATTCTATTGATAAACCATATGTTATATAGCTGAAGTATATACTCTATAGATAAAACATATGTCATATAGATCAAGTATATATTCTATTGATAAACCATATGTTATATAGAT
>NW_013671692.1:35052-37452 GCF_000517525.1 Limulus polyphemus
TATATATTATACAGATAAACCATGTTATATAGATCAAGTATCTACTGTACAGGTTAAGTATATATTATACAGATAAACCATGTTATATAGATCAAGTATCTACTGTACAGGTTAAGTATATATTCTACAGACCAAATATCTATCCATTGTACAGATCAAGTGTCTGTTGTTCAGAGTAGGTATCTTTGTATAGATTATATCTTCTACTTATTAAGTATTTACTGTACAGTTTCTAAAGGTAAAGTATATACTTTATACAGGTATAAAATAAGAAAGTAAACAAACACAAGTATTGAAAAAATCATGAGTTTTAAAATGAAGTAGGGATCCTGATACGAAAAGAAATAAAACAATAATTAAAGCCACGATCACAAATTCATAAAATTTATTCTCTATTTTGGCAGCTTTATACACAAAGCAAGGATTACATTTTATAAATTTGTGATTGTGCTTTTAATTCTTGTAAAAGCTATAGCTATCAGAGATATGGCTATACTAAAAGTTTATAGATGTATTCCTTGGACATATAAAAACTGAACAAATGAATAGGAAAAAATTAAAATTTTAATGGAAAGTGGGGATCATTGGTTATTTGTAGAATTGCTATAAAAAGTATCCAAAATAAAATAAATGCTGCAATAAAAAGTAAAGTAAAGTGATACTAGTTGGATAGATTTTATAACAATTTTCAATCCCTACTTTGGTTGGCCTATTTAGACTGCTTCATTTAGCTATGTGGATCACAATAAAAATAATAAAACAAACCTCTTTAATCAAAGGAGACTCTAAACTACGAAATTAACAAAAATACATACATTTCATTTTAAACTTTCAATACATAGACTAATAACAACATTAGGGTCTACTTTTGTTGCTAAGCAACATGACATAAAAGTCTTTGTTGGAACTTAGTGTAGAAAAACGCACTGGCTTTTCTATGTTTATAACTGATTTTTACAATAATTATTATATGAATACGCCACGAATTCATTTCGTGAATGATCTAAATTTTGATTGGCTCACAAAAGAATTTACCATTGTTTGACTGACTCGACTGCACCTTTCTACCTCCTTGTTGGTCAAGCTTGATTTTGAAAAGGGTAGAGTGGGGATAATAGTTCTTGCCCAGTAATTTTTGACGGGCTAGTCCTGTATAAATATAATTTCATTCTAGTGACTAAAACATAGCTGAAAATCACATACATAGAGTATCTCAAACTTTCTAGTACCAGGAAGAAAAAACATTGTTAACTTAATATATCCCATTCGTAACCTACAACCTAAGCTGAACAATGAACTAGCTACGTCACTGCATCTCAAACTATGATCAACTCATCGTGTCTGAGATGGACAAAAAGTGAAAGTGTAATCTAACGAGCAAGTGTAATCTTCTGTTGGTAGAAAAATGTTATAATTAATTTGGTATATCTCAAGCATATTAATGTTTTGCTGACATAAAGAAAATATTTCATTTGGTTATGTAGTGAGTAATGGATGGACATATAATATACTGTCGATGAGGTATTACCTGTTGTAATAACACGTTATGTAGTGAGTAATGGATGGACATATAATATACTGTCTATGAGGTATTCACCTGTTGTAAAAACACGTTATATAGTGAGTAATGGATGGACATATAACATTATTGTCTATGAGGTATTTACCTGTTGTAAAAACACGTTATGTAGTGAGTAATGGATAGACATGTAACATTATTGTCTATGAGGTATTCACCTGTTGTAAAAACACGTTATGTAGTGAGTAATGGATGGACATATAACATTATTGTCTATGAGGTATTCACCTGTTGTAAAAACACGTTATATAGTGAGTAATGGATGGACATATAACATTATTGTCTATGAGGTATTCACCTGTTGTAAAAACACGTTATATAGTAAGTAATGGATAGACATGTAACATTATTGTCTATGAGGTATTTACCTGTTGTAAAAACACGTTATGTAGTGAGTAATGGATGGACATGTAACATTATTGTCTGTGAGGTATTCACCTGTTGTAAAAACACGTTATATAGTGAGTAATGGATGGACATGTAACATTATTGTCTATGAGGTATTTACCTGTTGTAAAAACACGTTATGTAGTGAGTAATGGATAGACATGTAACATTATTGTCTATGAGGTATTTACCTGTTGTAAAAACACGTTATGTAGTGAGTAATGGATGGACATATAACATTATTGTCTATGAGGTATTTACCTGTTGTAAAAACACGTTATATAGTAAGTAATGGATCGACATATAATATTATTGTCTATGAGGTATTTACCTGTTGTAAAAACACGTTATATAGTAAGTAATGGATGGACATATAACATTATTGTCTATGAGGTATTTACCTGTTGTAAAAACACGTTATATAGTAAGTAATG
>NW_013671692.1:38111-41234 GCF_000517525.1 Limulus polyphemus
TTACCTGTTGTATTTACCTGTTGTAAAAACACGTTATGTAGTGAGTAATGGATGGACATATAACATTATTGTCTATGAGGTATTTACCTGTTGTAAAAACACGTTATGTAGTGAGTAACGGATAGACATATAACATATTGTCTATGAGGTATTCACCTGTTCTAAAAACACGTTATGTTGTGTTCCTTTATACAACCCTAACCTTTGTTGTTAACTAAACAGTTTTAGAGAAAATACTCCTCTCGTTCAGTGCTGTTTGACTTAGATTTATTTTTGTTGGGAGGTGTCAACAAAACCTAATACATCTGTTTCCTAACCGAATCGAAACTCTTAGGGCTATTAATTAGTATTTTTTTTTTACGTACACATCATTTGTATTTCAGTGTTGTTAGGAAAATATGGTTTTTAATCAAACTCTAAGTGAACTTAAAAATATAAATAAGATTATAGAAAAAGTGCTACTGAAGACAGGAATAGTTTTAATTGATATTGATATAGAAAGTTGAAATTTGGAAGAGGGTTCCTCAACAATTGATCGCTCAGTCTTTAACAACGAGACTGTGATGGAATATCGATTTTGTGGCGACCAACATCCGTCATGTTGTCAGAGTTTCTTTATGTAGTCGATTAAACAAGAAAGGGAACAACACTTCCTTATTACTTACGAGTAGACGAGGCTTAGTTACAGTTTCGTTAACTCTGAGGTTTGATACTGGTTCCATTTTATTCGGTAACGACAGCTTTGGGAGAAAAGAAAGATAGAATTCTTTAAACCGTGAAAAGTTAACTTTCACCGCTATTCAATTGTTAGTTACGGTCCGAGGCTGCTTTCAGGCATCTCGGCTGTTATTCTGAGGGTTTATAACCCTTAAAATCAGGTTTCGATATTCGCGCTGGACAGAGTACGAAGAGACCATTTCTTAGATTTGTGCCTAAACAAATAAACAAAATTTGAAGGTAAATTTTTATTAACAAGAAAACATACAGATGAGAATGTAAGTGAGAAAATCATTTAAGTTTGGTATTACCCATGATTACAAGTATTTAAACAGTCAAAGGCTTATATTTACACATATTAAGCTAGGGACTTTTAATTAGATACTTTGTATGAATTTAATAATTTCTTATAAATTTAAAGTATAACTAAAGGTAAAGAGCGTGAGCTGAAATGAATAACTAACAATTGGTTTCAAGTATCTAGATGATTAGAAAATGGTTACATATCTCTTACCAATATCGGTTTCGTTCGATGATGATTATAACTGCACGTGGCAGACAAAGGTCATTTTCAGTAGCTCATCGCGATTCGAAAATGTGTTAGTTACCATCACAAAATGTGTTAGTTACCATCACAAAATGTGTTAGTTACCATCACAAAAAGTGTGTTAGTTACCATCACAAAATGTGTTAGTTACCATCACAAAATGTGTTAGTTACCACACAAAATGTGTTAGTTACCACCACAAAAGGTATTAGTTACCATCACAAAACGAGGAAATGATTTTTTAACAGAAGTACAAGTAAAACAAAAATATTCCTTTTCGTCAGAGACAAAATAAATTTGAAGTAGGTGAAAGGAAGAGAACGAATTAGTTATCACTTGAGGGGGCTTCATTTCAGTGCTAAACAAGTACTTTATAAATTAATCGAAAATTTGTATCTAACAGGTTATGTTTGCGTCGATGGAATAATACACTAATAGGCTTAGTATTTCCTTTTAATTTTGATAAGATTTATGAAAGTTAAATTTTCTAAGTATGAGATACTTTCAAGTAATGTTCGAAAGAATTGAATTTTCATGATAAAGTTTGTTACATTTATATTCACTGAATTGGTGCAATTAATTATAAAAAAAATTAAATTTTGTTGAAGTGTAAAACAGTTGGTAAGTTATGTTAACAGCCCATTGAGGGTTCAGTACATCATATTGAAACGATGATTGTTTTACTGGTTAAGTCGTAGGAGGCAATGCAAATGGATTTATGTGTGATCGGAATGTTGAAAAAGGCGCTGGAGAACCTTTATCCTCGTTCACTAGATGGGTTATGGAAAGCATATAGGGAGGAGCGGTGGGCTTTGGACATTTGACACTTACGACATAGTCTGTTGCATTGGAAGTTACGCTGCAGGGCTATTGTTTAGATGCATGGTCGCTAGAAAGAGCATGATCGGACGTTGTCACATGGTGAGGATCAAATTTGTTTTTGGATTTTCAGTTACAACCGTATAATAGTTAAATACGAGTCCTATTTATCTGTTATAATTTTCTGAGGCAGTGAAAATCTACGAAATGATTACGAAATATAATTACAACTATTTTTGAGATATCTAAAAGTACAAAATAATAACTGTCAGTATAATTTAATGTTGTTAAGTTTGCACAACTATCTCGTTGATAATGTAACTACACCTTTTAGTATTTGCAAGATTTTGAAAAATGTGGACATTTTCAAATAAGACAGTATTAATCTAGGAATTGTAAATGCCATTTCTGCATTTCGGAATCTTCTTATGTCATAAATAAAGAAAATATCAACAGATCAAGGGATTCAATGCAGATTTTATATATTTTGTATTTATTTGTGAGCCTTGAAATGTCTTGTTCTCAATTCGTATAGCCATTGGGTGTCTCTTCTAAAGCATTTTTAATGTACAGTATTGAATGAGACAACTTTGGATGTCTCTTCTAAAACATTTTTAATGTACAGTATTAAATGAGACAACTTTGGATGTCTTTCTAAAACATTTTTACTGTACAGTATTGAATGAGACAACTTTGGATGTCTTTCTAAAACATTTTTACTGTACAGTATTAAATGAGACAACTTTGGATGTCTCTTCTAAAACATTTTTACTGTACAGTATTGAATGAGACAACTCGTATAGTCATTGGGTGTCTCTTCTAAAACAGTTTTACTGTACAGTATTGAATGAGACAACTCGTATAGTCATTGGGTGTCTCTTCTAAAACAGTTTTACTGTACAGTATTGAATGAGACAACTCGTATAGTCATTGGATGTCTCTTCTAAAACATTTTTACTGTACAGTATTGAATGAGACAACTCGTATAGTCATTGGGTGTCTCTTCTAAAACAGTTTTACTGTACAGTATTGAATGAGAC
>NW_013671692.1:41805-50285 GCF_000517525.1 Limulus polyphemus
TCAGTTCTCAACCAATCAGACGGAGACTCGGAACATAATAAAACTTAATATATATCATTTGATAGGTCTTTAGTCTTATTGGCTATTTACCTTCTACGGAGTATAAAATTTCCTATTTATATTTTTGCTACAATCTAACACTCGAGTAAAAGTGTAATTGATTTTAGGAGCAAATTTTGTAACAAGTTCTCTGACGTTTCTTGACTATTTCCCGCGGCAATCGCAATTTCTTAAAGGTCGTTCTCTCAATTTGAATTGCATACTTATTTAATGTTTTTGTAAGATAATTTAGGATTGATTTTTGCTGAGGTAGACATATGACATAAGTATTAATATTGTATTTAGAAATTGCTATGAAAATAACATCACTTGCGTTATTATAAGTATGATAAATCTCCACGTTATTAGGTTAAAAAGCTCTAATGAATCACATCAAAATCAAATCTTAATCCTCATAAATACATTAACGTCAACAAAGACAAAATTTTCAATATTCACATTGTGAGTGATAAACACTTTGTAGTTAATATTAAACTAGCAGAGCTACCTCGTGGCTCAACGGTAAGCAGGTTTAGGTTTGTTTGTTCTGAGTTTCGCGCAAAGCCTACCTAAATTTAGCAGTGAAAGACTGTAGGGAAGGCAGCTAGTCATCATCACCCACCGCCAACTCTTGGACTACTCTTTTATCCACGAATAGTGGGATTGACCATCACATTATAACGCCTCCACGTCTGAAGTTTGGTAGGACGTGGATTAGAACCCGCGACCCTCAGATTGCGAGTCAAACGTCTTAACCTTCTGGCCAGGCCGAGCCCGCAAGCTTAGAACGTTAATATTTGAGCTTAGATACAAGTGGTAGGCGGAAAACAGGTAACTCACTGTATAGCTTTGTGCTTAGTAACAAACAAACAATTTTGTCATCGATAGTGAATGAGAAACACAACTAACCAAACAGTGCCTCTGTTGGAGTACAAGTCTAATCACTACATCACAGAACTAAACATAGTAGTTTTACCTGTAGTTAACTCAAAAAGTGAAAATGTCAAAATAACCGAATCCTTGTACAAGGAAACAAAGCAACAGAAAACACAGATAATTCATACGTTCATAGTCTAAGACAATAAGTAACACTACATGTAAAATTCTCAGCTTTATTGCTCATGAGTCTCAGTGTGATACAGATGATAATACAAACATCTAGGAAATGTTTTATATCACTTATGAATGAATGTTAGACTTTTCAGTAATTAGTAAACAACAACGACCACTGTTAGGTTTTTCACATTTGCACTGAGATTAATTGTACATAAAATTTATATTCAAAAACAACTAATTTGATACTGATTACACACTAAGTTGGCTTTCTGCATGAGTTTGCGAACAAGGGGAAATAAAAATATATCGTCTATAGATGTTTTTTTCGTTTGTGTAGACATAAATAACAGGCTGCTGAGAAATCTACCTGTATGTGAAGTCGATAGTAAATCATTGGACAAAGGTTTCTCGAAAGAAAAAATTCAAGCCTAAAGCCTTGATTTTCATTGCTTATTCTCCCTTCAAACTCCAAATCCGCTGAGTCAGGAATGAACGATGTGTTTATTTTTCAGCCGATCTGGTGGAAGTTCGTTATTAAGTAAAAAATATTACAGCCTCCTCCGGTTTTATGTTGAAAGGACTCAGCGGGGAGCTCTCTCTTTGTTTTATTTGCCGAAACATAAGTGTATTTTGTTGTTTTTACTCAGTCACGTTCGTTCAACTCATGAATATATCGGTGGTGGTGGTGATTCTAAAGAAGGCATACCGCGAGGCTTTCAATTTTTAGATGAATGCATTTCGAATTATCTTGCTGTCGTGTATAAAAGGTTAATACTATTTACGCAGCTTTGATTTTTGTATTCTGGTAACTGTTTTAATACATTCGATTTAGTCCTAAGCTGGTGGATGTAATTTCAAACAATACTTCCTTTAAAACCGCAATCAGAGCTGGATTATCTAACTTGAAGTACTAGTTACAACCATTCCAGTCAACATGTATATCAACATAACCCACGAGTGTTGTGTCTACTTCTCTGACTTGTTAATCGTATAAAACGTAGATTGCAGGAAAGTGCCATTGGTTCCAGAAGATCCTATATTGATCGCATAGACCTATAGTGTGTGTACGTGTTTTATTATAGCACACTATGCATGAATCTTTTGTAGTATTAGTTTTTATGATGACGTAGATAAATGTCACGAGACTGACGATGACACTCATAATCTTAGTCATTGTAGTATTAGTTTTTATGATGACGTAGATAAATGTCACGAGACTGACGATGACACTCATAATCTTAGTCATTTTTCCAGTAGTTACAAAGTATTTGTAACTGAACATTGCTGACGTGGAGACAACGTTATCTTGACTTTTCTAAATGGTGTGAGGTGTAACACTTGACTTTTCTAAATGGTGTGAAGTATAACACTTGACTTTTATAAATGGTGTGAAGTATAATACTTGAGTTTTCTAAATAGTGTGAAGTACAGCACTTGAGTTTTCTAAATGGTGTGAAATTAAACACTTGATTTTCCTAAATGGTGTAAAGTATAACACTTCAATTTTCTAAATTGTGTGAAGTATAATACTTGAGTTTTCTAAATGGTGTGAAGTATAACACTTGAGTTTCCTAAATGGTGTAAAGTATAACACTTGAATTTTCTAAATGGGGCGGAAAATAACACATCACTTATTTTTAAATGCTGTGAAATGTAATATTCATATTTTTAATGTGTTAGTTTTTTAAACGCTATATGGTGTAAATTATATGAAAGATAACACATTTCACACCATAAACGCTATATGGTGTAAATTATATGAAAGATAACACATTTCACACCATTATTTACTTAAATAATTGAAAAAATTAGTTTGAACGGCTTTACATTTATTGAAATATATTTTATAAGTTTAACAGAAATACAATGCAAATTTTAACGATGCCAATCCAAGTCTATCACGTTTTAAAATGAGTTTGTTTTTTCACTTGCAGGATCCGTCAGCTCCTGTTAAATCATCATGTATTTGTTTCTTTCAATAGATCTTTCACAAATAGGCCCGGCATGACCTAATGATTAACGTGTCAGGTTGCAAATCGAAAGGTCACACGTTCGAGACGCAATGCCGCTCAACACGCTTGACATTTCCAGCATTAAGCGTATTATTAAAGTAACAGTCAGTTCTTTATACGGTTCACAAAGCTAACCAAATTTCAAATAGCTGCAGGGGCGGCTTCCTGGCTGATTTAAATTTGGTCAGTAGTGAAAGGTTATGGATCGTTATTCCTGAATCCCAGGGGTTTCGCATAAGGCCTTTTACCATAAATTCGCGATGGGTGGTGATCAGGTTGAAATTCCAAGTTTAATTTCCAAATATTCTATAAAATTACGTTGAAAAATAATTCTTCATATTGTAACTCTGGGGTTCCCAAAGTTGGAGCCACGGACCCTTGGAAAGAGGAGGAGGAAAAAATACATAAAAGTACTGTTAAGGTACTCATTATCCACAGGTTTATTGGGTGGGGATCTTCGTCAGGATTCAAAGTGTTCTGGGGGCCTCATGCTGAGAAAGGTTGGAAACCTCTGTTCTAGCTTACGTATCTTTCTAACACACCTTGTATAAGCCCCACTGTACATCTTCATCCTTAACTAGCCTGTACATTGAGACATCTTCGCCCGTGTACCTCGTACTTTCGTTAAATGAAACTGACTGTCTATCGAACGAAACCAATATTGGAGGAGTAATGTTGACTATAATTTTGAGTTTACAAAATTTATCTTCGCAAAACCTGACAATCTTTTAGTCAAGAGTACAATTCTGTGGTCTATAAAAAATCACATATGTTAATAAAGTTTTCGTACTAAAGATATGTCTGTATATTGCCAAAGTCAGTCTGACGCAGACTCTGACAAGTCAGAGTGAACGTTGTTGTTCATGTGAAGAATAAAAATACTTTTGTCCATCATACAGTTTCAACCGAACCAATACCACATCCTAAATCCGTAGCTAAAGTTTTCCTTTCACTCTCCCTGTACATTGTATAGGGTATTTTCTCTAACACAAACTGTTTCGAAATCAGCAAAATAGAGTAGCATGAAACATTGACAACTCTGACGTTAAATGCATAATACTATGTTGAGTGACAATCTGTACAATGTCGAGGCATGCACACTTTGACTCCCACCCATGCACTAGGGTTAATAACGAATTTTTGTTTTGGCGTGCAAGGTTTCGTTTTAAAAAAGCAAATGTGAGATATCTTTTTTTTAACCTTTAAAAACTTTATCGATTCTCTACACACCTTTTCTAACGGTTTCCATTATATTGCACCTTTGTGAATAACCTTAAGGTAGAAGAAAAAAGTGTTGATCGAACGTGTCTCTCATAGAAATATTTTACTTCATTGGTTTGTAACATAAAGTTTTCTTGTGACTTCGGAATCGCCATAAGCGTTACTTACAATAAAAATTCGTGGAAAAATATTTCATTCTTAATTCAGCTTTCGAATTCTCATTTGAGGTATATAAAATTAATAGGAAAACTTCTGGGCCAAGGGTAGAATAGACAATTGGCCCCTAGAACGGTACTGCTCGTTGTTATGAGCCTCCTAATATGGTACTGCTGGTAGTTATGCGCCCCCTAGAATGGTACTGCTGGTAGTTATGAGCCCCCTAGAACGGTACTGCTGGTAGTTATGAGCCCCCTAGAACGGTACTGCTGGTAGTTATGAACTCCCTAGAACTGTACTGCTGGTAGTTATGAGCCCTCTAGAATGATACTGCTGGTAGTTATGAACCCCCTAGAACGGTACTGCTGGTTGTTATGAGCCCCCTAGAACGGTACTGCTGGTAGTTATGAGCCCCCTAGAACGGTACTGCTGGTAGTTATGAGCCCCCTAGAACGGTACTGCTGGTTGTTATGAGCCCTCTAGAATGATACTGCTGGTAGTTATGAACCCCCTAGAACGGTACTGCTGGTTGTTATGAGCCCCCTAGAACGGTACTGCTGGTAGTTATGAGCCCCCTAGAACGGTACTGCTGTTAGTTATGAGCCCCCTAGAACGATACTGCTGGGAGTAATGAGCCCCCTAGAATGGTACTGCTGGTTGTTATGACACTTTATTCTTCTTGTCATAACAGCAGCTTCCCTCCCCCCCACCCACACACACACTAGGATCTCTGCGGACTTACAACGCTAGAAAGTGGGTTTCGGTACCCATGGTGGGCAGAACGCAGATAGCCCATCGTGCAGCTTTGTGCAAACAAATAAACATAACAGCAGGAAATAGATAGTTACTTTTACCTTAATTTTAAATAATAAAATACGTATATAGTCCATTGCCTTGAGCCTCTTTATATAGCCTGGCTCCTGGGGAGTTGCCTCCTTTGTCCCCAGTACCCCCTGGCAGCAGGCCTGGTAAAAAATGAACGTTTTTGACTGATTTGATTTGAACCACTTCCTTGCTCATATCACCCGTTTTCTGAGTTACTAGTTTTTGGATTTAAACAATAATTTTATAAAGTGTAGTCCCTGCTACATTCAATAACATATTATCTTTGATTGCATTAAATTTTAAAACTGAATTGGAAGTGTTAACCCCATTTTGTTATTGTAGAAAATTTTAAAACGTTAGATAACCTAACGATATTTTTTTTCCCAGAAAATTATTGTAAAAATTAAACACTACATCCCTAATGCACACATAAAAACGAGGAATTTGTAAGTATTCGTTACTTCTTGTGAAATAAGTATACAAACACATTTCATAGTCCTTTTCTCTCTTAACGTATTACTGAATACTATAAAGCCTGATAACACGTATCATCAAATGTTTGATTTTCTCTGTCTATTTCTTCTTGTCATTTTATCCATTGAACGCTTACACAGATCTTGATAACAGCAGAAAACTTGTAGGTTGGTAACGATCGCAACATGAGATCCGTCAAGGCCAATGAATTACCTAAATACATTTGGTGGTGTTGCTCTCGGAGCTACGAGTTTCGTTTTGATTTTTAGCTCTATATCGGCATTACGTTGCCTAGAAAAAGAAGCAAAACATATGTGTATTGTTTGAACAATACCATGTACCTTACAATAACAAACTCTGTTGTATTGTTTCAACAATACTATGTGACTTACAATAACAAACTCTGTTTTATTGTTTCTACAGTAATCTGTGGCTTACAATAAGAAACATTGGTGTATAGTTTCAACAATACTCTGTAACATACAATAACAAAATGTGTTTATAGTTTCAACAATAGTCTGTGACTCACAATAACAAACATTTCTCTATTCTTTCAACAATACTCTGTGACTTACAAGTTTTTCTTCATTATCCATTCAAGCCGTCCCCAGCCATTATTATTAACTAACTTTGTTGTATTATTTCAACAATACTCTGTGACTCGCAATAATAAACTTTTAACGCCATGAGCTAATAAGCATAAAAACTGTAAAATGTAAATGAATGCCTATCTGAAACGGCGTGTTTTGTATTACTTACCTTGAATATTGAAGAATAAATACCTCACAAGTCTTGTAAAATATATTTGTATATATTTTTGGACTAGATGCTAATGCTAGACGTAAATGTATGCTTACGTCAAACGCTTAAATGTTAACGATAGCTTGAAACGGAAATATCTGCAATTATCATAAATGTTTTCAGATTTATCACGTTTTGAAATAGAAAACATATTTATAGCATTAATAGATTTATCTAACTTTGAAGTAATTTTCCACAGGGACTTACTAATAATTTACATGTCTCTACTGAGTTTTGGTAAAGAGTTTGGAGTCAGAAATACTTAGATTCCTGTTTATTGCATTACAATGAGTTACCGTTAAATAACATTAAATATGTCGCTTGAAGCTTAAATTTCGGGATTTTCTATTCCTTTTAAATATGATGTTTTTAACTTATTCGTATTTGATGTTATTCGTCAACTAATATAATCATTTATGTTCAGGTATTTATAATTACTAGCGTTTCTTCTATATTGAATGTTCACCACGTTTTCAAATGTCTGACACTGTAATATTGCTATATACTTAAGAAATGTAGTAATAAGATGAGTTTATACTCCCCTTGTTTTACCGTTATACAGGTAATTACTAAGTAAAACAATTTACATTTATACAGGTAATTACTACGTAAAACAATTTACATTTATACAGGTAATTACTACGTAAAACAATTTACCTTTATACTGGTAATTACTAAGTAAAACAATTTACCGTTATACAGGTAATTACTAAGTAAAACAATTTACCTTTATACAGGTAATTACTAAGTAAAACAATTTACCTTTATGCATGTAATTACTAAGTAAAACAATTTACCTTTATACAGGTAATTACTAATTAAAACAATTTACCTTTATACATGTAATTACTAAGTAAAACAATTTACCTTTATACAGGTAATTACTGATTAAAACAATTTACCTTTATACAGGTAATTACTAAGTAAAACAATTTACCTTTATACGGGTAATTACTAAGTAAAACAATTTTTGACTGCATTTTGAGACTTTGGAAAATCTCGTTGTTAAATATTTACCGTCTATATTAAATGTTGTTGTTTTTGTTATCTAACACATCTGTGTTATTGAAATATGAATTTCTTCTAACCTGTAGTTCTTGGCTTTGAAACGAGTTTTCACCATCCCTACTTGTTATTCTCATGAATAAAACTACAAAACTAAGCATGTTCAATTCAATTAGTTTTCTAAATACTTCACTGATTATATTTAATATCTAATAAAAAGTCATGTGCAAAGTTTTAAATTTGAAGTTTGCTTTTAGACCCTACTTCTCACTATTGAAATTGTATTTAAACATTTCTCTAACAGGGTTGATTCTTAGAAAAGTTGTTTAGCATTTAGAAATCAAAGATTATTAAGAATCCAGCCTGTAGCGAATGTATTTAGATTAGTTTGAAGAGATTTTGTTTTTCATTTTAACTGCATTTAATTTATTATTATGCTCGAGTTTGTCTTTACCGAATGGGCTTCGCTTAGAGCGAGTAGAATTGGCTGGCAACTAGATTATTGAGTGTTTGAAATATTCATAAAACAAGGATCTCTCCCTGAAGGCGTCGAATGAAATAAACTTCACTTTACTTGGCAGGTACATATCGATTGATATGTGTCACTAGACGTCACTCCTGCTCTTCTAAACGTACTTTGAATATATATATATTTATTTATTTATTTGTATATGTTTTTACTGTACACTCTGGACTACAAGATGCACAAAAAAAATATTTTTTCACGTTTTTTCTAAGTGAAATATCGTCTCACAGCTTAACGAGTCCTAAAGTTTGTTTGTTTGTTATGGTTTTCTCGCAAAGCTACACGAAGGCTATCTGCGCTAGCCATTTCTAATTTAGCAGTCATTTACAAAATAACATGCAATAACTGCCCAGAATTCTACATAG
>NW_013671692.1:51193-57535 GCF_000517525.1 Limulus polyphemus
ATTTACAGTGTAGCCCGATGTTCCATTACTAATTTAGCGGGCCCGGCATGGCCAGGTGGATAAGGCGCTCGACTCGCAATCTGAGGGTCGCGGGTTCGAATCCCCGTCCCACCAAACATGCTCGCCCTTTCAGCCGTGGGGACGTTATAATGTGACGGTCAATCCCACTATTCATTGGTAAAAAGAGTAGCCCAAGAGTTGGCGGTGGGTGGTGATGACTAGCTGCCTTCCCTCTAGTCTTACACTGCTAAATTAGGGACGGCTAGCGCAGATAGCCCTCGCGTAGCTTTGCGCGAAATTCAAAAACAAACAAACAAACTAACTAATTTAGCTTGTCTATAGAAATGAACGTTTATAAATGTATAATTTAAATTACTTCCAGACGAACAGTGAAGGAAGTGCAGCCCGGATGATGATTCTTTTTGTCTTGTTTCTATTCTCGAAGAAGTTGAAAGTGAGAATGGCGGGACTTGAAACTGCGACTCTGTTTAGCTCAGTTCCACGTCACTGATTATTAAACTTGGTTAATTACCCGATTTGATCAGTGGGCAAAACTAAAATACAAAGTATGTGTGTGTAGTGGATAGCGCAATAGTTCATGCACATACCGTGTGTTTATCGGTCCCAATTAGATCAGTGTTAGATCCCATGTTGGCTATGAACGATTGTATCTATTGCTGATGGTGCTAATTTTGACGGTCACAGTTACACGCCATTTCTCAACTTTGAATAGTGGGCAAAACTAAAATACAAAGTTTGTGTGTGTGTAGTGGATAGCGCAATAGTTCATGCACATGGCTAATTTTGACGGTCACAGTTACACACCATTTCTCAACTCTGCAACTTTCAACGTAATAAATATCCGCAAAGAACGATAATGTTAATCTTAAACCATAGATTTTGTCAAAATTTCCACAAACTATCCAATATACGTACGCGTCGGATACAAAGACGAAGTTTGTCCATTGGAGAAAGGTAGGTGGCCAAATGGGATTTCCAGTTTGTTGGGCCATCTTTGTCAGGAAGACAACTGGTGGTTTTCAGTTTGTTGGGCCATCTTTGTCAAGACGACAACCGGTGATTTCCAGTTTGTTGGGCCATCTTTGTCAGGAAGACAACCGTTGGTTTCGAAATGTGGCTGGAAGTTTGTGAATATTTAGTCTTTGTCACCTTCAAATGTTTTCTATCGTCGTGTTATCGACACCAGGGGATATATTTGGCTTCATTGGAATGAGTTCTGGAAATGAAACCTTTCTTTCTTAAATATAGCCTTCATTTTGTAGAAGGAATTGGTTGCTCTTGAGGTCCAGTGAATGACCCTGCTATACTGACAATACCTTTAGCCATAATCACCAGACATCTACTAGATATAGGAGATGGTTTTAGTTTAGCCTTAATCACCAGACATCTACTAGATATAGGAGATGGTTTCAGTTTGGCCTTAATCACCAGACATCTCCTATATCTAGTAGATGTCTGGTGATTAAGGCCAAACTGAAACCATCTCCTATATCTAGTAGATGTCTGGTGATTAAGGCCAAACTGAAACCATCTCCTATATCTAGTAGATGGTTTCAGTTTGGCCTTAATCACCAGATATCTACTAGATATAGGAGATGGTTTCATTGGCCTCAATCACCAGAAATCTACTAGATATAGGAGATGGTTTCAGTTTGGCCTTAATCACCAGACATCTACTAGATATAGGAGATGGTTTCAGTTTGGCCTCAGTCACCAGAAATCTACTAGATATAGGAAATGGTTTCAGTTTGTTTGCTCGTTATGCACGACTACACTTGTGAACGGACTCAAACCTAATTTTTCATGGACACCTTACTTGGCCTACAAATGTTTCACGAACTACTTAGTTTCCCTGCAGGCCACCTACACAATGTTGATCACCCTGAAGATGGTGCGCATGGAGATCACGATGTCTGTGGGTATTTATTCAAATGATGTAAAGTTTGATATGTAAACACCTAAGGCTAAACAAAGATGTTCCATAATTAGTCAAAGATTATCAACAGGTTATCACAGAAGTAGTAGAGAAAATAAAGTTAACCACAGCAATGTTATCCAAACAAGGATATTACTAGTTGACTTTACCTTTAGCACAAGGTAATTGTAATTCTATTTCACTGTGTGATCTGTATAAATTTTACCTAACTTTTTATTAATGAGAAAAGTGACCTAGATTACTCCTCTTTTCTTCAACGTTTAAAATATCGCGAGCCATTACAAACCTTTCACAAATGAGTTATTTTGTGTATTTCACAGAGACTTTGTATTGGCATACAGATATAGCCTTGCCACAGTGATAACAACTAGGTATTAACCAAGCAAATGCACATTGTGAAAAAGTAAAGAGATATTTAATATTTTATGGTCCAAGGGGTCCAATAAAGTAAAAAAAAAATAAGTTCATTTACTTATTTACTTAATTTAGTTCACGCAAAGCTGGCAAGAGCTGGGAAACGTAGATAAAAGATTATTCATGATACAAAGGCATAACATAAAGAACAATATCAAATCTTCACCACTTTTACTGAACTTAGGATTTGTATTATATTCATTTTTGTCTTTATAAAGAAGTAACGCCATTTTTTAAATTCTAAAATTAGTCATGCCACCTAAAAATCGGTCTAACATAGTCTGTTCTTCCAAAAGTGAGATAATCAGAAACAGCTGAACAGAGACAAACCCGTCTTGAGGACCAAGGAACGCATCAGATACCTAATCGAGAGGAAGACTCAGAAGAGGAAAGTAACGAGCAGCTCATCCTAAGAGGGAGACAGCTTAGAATTGGCAATAAGGTTGAATAGTTTGCATGAAAGATATGATTTACGTTCATCACATAATAATTCTGTCCAATGGAAAGACCGTTTACTTATGTGACAGATACAACGGCCATTGAGGTTAGCTGCTACAGCTCTCTTACCAAGAATTGTAGTAGAGTGGCCACGAACTGCTTTTAATCATGATCCCACCATCCAATATGCATCGCATCCCTTAATAAGCATTGGTAGCATTAATACTAACTGTAACCTTTGTGGCTTTGTGAAAAAGTCATTTTTGCTCCTAAAAATGAATCAGTAAATAAATTCTTCCATTACCTGGCTAAACATAAAACTACAAGTCAGCTGATAGTGCAATAAATGCTGATGAGAGTGTACAATATCCAACAGAGTCGTTAAATCCTCTTGAAAATCCTCCACACAACTTGGAGCTTAAGGTAGGTTCACCCATAATGCTTTTCCTTAATCTGGATCCTCCAAAACTTTGCAATGGCGCTAGACTGTGCATCAAACAATGACTGCCTCATGTTTTGGAAGCCATAATCTTCACTGGAAGTTCTAAGGGTGAGGATGTCTTCATATCCATCATCTCAACAGATACTTCTTTTGAACTTAAACACTGGCAGTTTCCAGTCTGTTTAAGTTTTGCCATGTCTATTAATAAGGCACAAGAACAGTCACTGAAAATGGTTGGATTGAACCTGTTGTAACAATGTTTCTTTCATGAACAGTTGTGTGTTGGATGTTCTACAATTGTTAACCCAAACAATCTATACGTTCTTGCACCACAAGGCAAAACTTTGAATGTTGTTTATCCTGAGGCATTCCTAATGATTTTTCCTTTGTACTTAAAAGAATAAAGTTTTTTGTATGTTAAAGCTGTGATATGCCTGTCGGTTTGTCATAAAAAATAAAAGCACTAAGGATTTCATATGGAAGACTGATACCTCATTGAATATGCAACAGTTTATTTTTTTCAATGACAATGCCAGGTACATTTGGCTTATAAAATATAAATAGAGAAGAAGAATATGAAGGAAGAATAAAGAAACGAGAATGAAAAATTGATATTCCAAACCTTTTACTTAAATACTTATTGCATGCACCTTATTTAGTTTTGACGTGTAATTGTTGAATACTTTATAAGTTAGTTCCAATTTTATTTTTATCTGTGAGTTGACTGCTTCGTAGAGAATTAAGACTTTCCTGTACACGAAGTACAGTTGCTTTGTGTTTGACAATTTTTGTTCCCTGACAATTATTAAAGTGTTGTCGATCTGTTGCTAACTGTTTCCTTGTTCCATAATAATGACTATATTTTAGTTTCTCTGATACTGTTTCTCTGTTCTTTATTGCTTGTTTGTTTTTTAAAGTCAAGCACAAAGCTACACAATAAGCTATCTGTGCTCTGCTCAACAGGGGTATCTAAACTCGGTTTCTAGCTGTGCTACTGGTGGGAGGGGGGGCTCTGTTGTTGGTTGTTTTTCTCTTCCTTGACAATTACTAAACTATAGTTACTCTGTTGTTGACTGTTTCTTTGTACCTTGACAATGACTAAACTCTAGTTACTCTGATGCTGACTGTTTCTTTGTCCCTTGACAATGAATAAACTATAGGTACTTTATTGCTGACTGTTTCTTTGTTCCTTAACAATGACTAAACCCTAGTTACTCTATTGCTGACTGTTTCTTTGTTCCTTAACAATGACTAAACCCTAGTTACTCTATTGCTGACTGTTTCTTTGTCCCTTGACAATGACTAAACTATAGGTACTCTGTTGCTGACTGTTTCTTTGTCCCTTGACAATGACTAAACTATAGTTACTCTGTTGCTGAACTGTTTCTTTGTCCCTTGACAATACTAAACCATAGTTACTCTGTCTATGACTGTTTCTTTGTCCCTTGACAATAACTAAACCCTAGTTACTCTGTTGGTGACTGTTTTTTTTTCCTTGACAATAACTAAACCCTAGTTACTCTGTTGCTGATTGTTTCTTTGTTCCTTGACAATAACTAAACCCTAGTTACTCTGTTGCTGACTGTTTCTTTGTTCCTTGACAATAACTAAACCCTAGTTACTCTGTTGCTGACTGTTTCTTCGTCCCTTGACAATGACTAAACTATAGTTACTCTGTCTATGGCTGTTTCTTTGTCCCTTGACAATAACTAAACCCTAGTTACTCTGTTGCTGACTGATTCTTTGTTCCTTGACAATAACTAAACTATAGTTACTCTGTTGCTGACTGTTTCTTTGTTCCTTGACAATGATTAAACCCTAGTTACTCTGTTGCTGACTGATTCTTTGTTCCTTGACAATGATTAAACCCAAGTTACTCTGTTGCTGACTGATTCTTTGTTCCTTGACAATGACTAAACTCTAGTTACTATGTTGCTGACTGTTTCTTTGTTCCTTGACAATGACTAAACTATAGTTACTCTGTTGCTGACTATTTCTTTGTTCCTTGACAACGATTAAACGCTAGTAACTGTGTTGCTGACTGTTTTGTTGCTGTTACTTAAAAATTATGTATTTGGCTTCGAAAACTCGATAAACCAAAACTGTTGTTGTGAGTACTGCAGAAAGTAACCGTTCCTGGTTCTATTCACAACTGTTAAATAAGTGAGTTTGTAGGTACGTACATTAAGACAAAACAGCGAAAACCTGTTTAGTGTATATATGTTACAACGATGGTCAAAATTAAGTCTGTCAAATCTTTCTCTATCGGCTGTAATGGAAGTAAAAGACCAAAACGATGACAAGCGTATTACAAAGTATCTTAAAATATAACTTGTAAACACCCAGTTTATATCGTTTTGTGTTTATTTGCTTCAAAAGCTGCCCCTGGAAGTGAAAAGAGTGTATATCAAGATGCAACGGTCACAATCGATAATTTACAGTGATTATTTGCTTGAAAAGCTGTCTCTGGAAGTGAAAAGAGTGTATATCAAGATGCAACGGTCACAATCGATAATTTACAGTGATTATTTGCTTGAAAAGCTGTCTCTGGAAGTGAAAAGAGTGTATATCAAGATGCAACGGTCACAATCGATAATTTACAGTGATTATTTGCTTGAAAAGCTGTCTCTGTATATCAAGATGCAACGGTCACAATCGATAATTTACAGTGATTATTTGCTTGAAAAGCTGTTTCTGTATATCAAGATGCAACGGTCACAATCGATAATTTACAGTGATTATTTGCTTGAAAAGCTGTCTCTGGAAGTGAAAAGAGTGTATATCAAGATGCAACGGTCACAATCGATAATTTACAGTGATTATTTGCTTGAAAAGCTGCCCCTGGAAGTGAAAAGAGTGTATATCAAGATGCAACGGTCACAATCGATAATTTACAGTGATTATTTGCTTGAAAAGCTGTCTCTGGAAGTGAAAAGAGTGTATATCAAGATGCAACGGTCACAATCGATAATTTACAGTGATTATTTGCTTGAAAAGCTGTCTCTGGAAGTGAAAAGAGTGTATATCAAGATGCAACGGTCACAATCGATAATTTACAGTGATTATTTGCTTGAAAAGCTGTCTCTGGAAG
>NW_013671692.1:58387-60276 GCF_000517525.1 Limulus polyphemus
GATAGCCCTCGTGTAGCTTTGCGCGAAATTCAAACAAACAAACAAACAATATAACATCTGAATAACCCAATGGTTTGTTTTTCACCTACGTCATGCAATTGTCTTACAACGACTCCAAGAGTAATTACTGGGGATAAAATGTTTTTTATTAGTTTAATGATGTGTAAATCTAAATATTCTGGTTCAAATTCGTTCTCGAATTTCTGTAAACTAAAGAAAGTCCGATGTTCTAAAGATTTCTTTAGGGGATTACCGTTCTGATAATTTATTCTCTAAAAATTGCTGATAGTTTAGAAAAAGTAACAAATGAATATCAATAAACCTTGATGATATAATAAGCCCTGGAAAGTCTTATTAAGTTACTTAAGCTATTGAACCCAAAACGTCCTTAAATCAGTAGCACAGACATAACAAAAAGTAATTTAGATATAACATTAAGGATGAATTAAGTCACATGTTCGAATCCCGACCATACTCGCTCTTTAAGTCTTGGGGACGTTATAATTCGTGGTAAAAGAGATGGTGGTTGGAGGTAACTAACTGATTTCCCTCTAGCCCATCACTTGAAAATTAGGGACGGCTAATGCAGAGAAGCCCTCGAGTAGCTCTACACGAAATTCAAAAACAAACAAACTTTAAAAACATTGTTTGGCTTCCAGTAACTACGGAAGACTCTAGCTGGAGATTAAACCGAATGTAGTAAATAGCTTTAAGGTGGATACTTTTATAAAGTAATTAAACTGAGACGTTTCTTCCCATAATACATAAATAACCGAAGTGGATATGCTGTGATGTCCTTACATTTGTCAGTATATATATATATATCATGGATATGCTGTGATGTCCTTACATTTGTCAGTATATATATATATATATCATGGATATGCTGTGATGTCCTTACATTTGTCAGTATATATATATCATGGATATGCTGTAAACTCAAGAATATCTAAATAAAAAAAACATTGATAAATGTAAGGAACCCAGGAATATCTAAACATAAACCTTGTTAAAAATAAGAAACCCAGGAATACCTATATAAAAATGAACTGGTAAATATAGGGAAACTCAAGAATATCTAAATAAAAAAACATTGATAAATGTAAGGAACTATAAAGAACCTAGTAATGTCTAGATACGTAATGAAACCCAGGAATATCTAGATAAAAACACATTGGTAAATATAAAGAACCTAGGAATGTCTAGATGCATAATGAAACCCAGGAATATCTAGATAAAAACACATTGGTAAATATAAAGTACCTAGGAATGTCTAGATACATAATGAAACCCAGGAATATCTAGATAAAAATGAACTGGTAAATATAGGGTAATGAAACCCAGGAATATCTAGATAAAAAACATTGGTGAACCTAGTAATGTCTAGATACACCCCTATATTTACCAGTTCATTTTTATCTAGATATTCCTGGGTTTCATTATGTATCTAGACATTCCTAGGTACTTTATATTTACCAATGTGTTTTTATCTAGATATTCCTGGGTTTCATTATGCATCTAGACATTCCTAGGTTCTTTATATTTACCAATGTGTTTTTATCTAGATATTCCTGGGTTTCATTACGTATCTAGACATTACTAGGTTCTTTATAGTTACCAATGTGTTTTTATCTAGATATTCCTGGGTTTCATTACGTATCTAGACATTCCTAGGTTCTTTATATTTACCAATGTGTTTTTATCTAGATATTCCTGGGTTTCATTATGTATCTAGACATTCCTAGGTTCTTTATATTTAACAATGTGTTTTTATCTAGATATTCCTGGGTTTCATTACGTATCTAGACATTCCTAGGTTCTTTATATTTAACAATGTGTTTTTATCTAGATATTCCTGGGTTTCATTACGTATCTAGCCATTCCTAGGT
>NW_013671693.1:0-10054 GCF_000517525.1 Limulus polyphemus
ATCAGTACAAGAAGTAACCGACCCATTCACACATCGGCGAGGGTCGTCCACATCCTTCACCCCTCTCTCAGTATGACTACTAACACATGCACTGTTTCGTGGCATATTTCCTAACTCACACGCCTCAAAACTCAACCTCCGATTCTACCCAATCTAAATATAATTGATTATTTATAAAATAGGAATGACCTTAAGTAAGCGGCGACCTCTTTATATTTTCCAGAAAGTAATTTCAGTAATCATGAATTTAATTTTTACTATATTATCATATTTATTATAAAATACAATAATTTGTATTTGACAATTTTTGTAACCATTATTTTTTAATTTATTTGTTGATAATTGAACATTATCCATAAAGGAATTAATATTGTTACAAACCGTCAAATGTAGTTTTAATTTAGAAATAATTCCTTTTAATAATATAAAAGGAACTACATTGTTTGGGGTGGGTAAATCAAGGAAGGGAAAACTAAATTTTTTTGTCAAAAATAATTAACTTTACTCTGCCTTCCGCGAAAACAATATGTATATCTAAATAGTGTAATATGTATATCTAAATATTGTAATATGTATATCTAAATAGTGTGCATGATTTTTACTATTATTACGTCTTTCTGTTGTAAATTCTAACGGACATATTTGATTTGGATTAAAATTTAGATTATTGATAGAGATTTGATCATCAATGTAACGAAAGGTTTAACTGTATAAGTTAGGATTTATTACTTATTTCAAAAATAAAGACTCATTGAAGTACAGATAAAGATTAGCCATGTTTGTGAAGAAAGCAGCTCCCATCGGAATAATTATTAAATGGGTGAAGGTTGGGATTCTTACAAAAGTAGACTTCCCTCACTAAATAGTAATTTTCCAACAAATCTGATACAGAGTATTATACATTCACAACTTTTTAGATATTGTAAAATTTGTAGCAATATAGAATTTTTAATATGTAATATAAATATATGAATACAAAAATTAATTTTCAAATAGCTTTGATGAAAAAACCTTAATCAAGTATTTTAAATTATTTTATAATAAATATAAAAGTAGTTATATAAATTTGTAAATAATGACATAAATGAAATTAAAATATATATACAATAAGAATAATTTCTAAAATTTATTGGTGGGAGGGAAATAATTAGACTTGTTTATTTGGATATTTTTATATCACATATAGGTGGACTAATGTAGTTGTATCACATTCCCTATATAAAACTTGCTACTGTATGGCGTTCTTTAGGACTATCGAAGACGTAGATAGTAGTACAGAAAAGAAAAAAGATAGGAGCTATACTAATAGCAGAAGGTTGGGTTTAGTATAATAGTATCTTAAAATCTTAGTATTTACGTATAAACATCATACTGGGGGCTGGAATGCCAACTTCAAGGACAGTTTTACTGTCTCCCCCATTGGTGTATAGTACTCTTAATTGTTATATTTCTTATATTATTATTGTGAGCAACCATTTACTCAGTCCTGGCTACTTTTTTTTTTAATCATGTGAGGTTGGTGGAAGTGGGTAGACTATGTGCTCTAGTGCAACTTGGTTTTTACTTCAGCCGGCACCTCAATAAACCAGGGCATATTTCATGATAATCCACTTTCTGATTTGAGCCCCAATATTAGATATTTACTTTGTGGCTGCGTATTTATTATTTTCAAGTGTATTTTTTTCCGTCCCTATAAAATTAAATTCTAGTTACATATTGCTTTCCGATCTCCTTAGGACTGTATTTACTTGGACATTTGGAGTATGATACATTTCGACAGATCGTTGAATGGTTCACTGCAGAGAGTGAAACCTTGGCCACCAGATGCAGTTTACAAATGAATCGACACAAATATTGACAAAGCTGGCGAGTTAATGTTTTCCCACCCTTATTTCGTGAACATATAAAAATAGAATGTTTAAAAAGTAGTTAGAAAAATGTTCAATAATCGGAAAATAAAATATAACGTTTAACTAATCTAATAAATCATTCAGTTTCCTCTCATCAATTAGTTTAACGTTTGGTGAAATGTATACAGGAAAGAAACCTTGTTTTCTTAGAGAAATGTGTGTGCAGCACCTAGAATTTTAGGCTTCCCGCTTTTCTTCGAACGTATCCGGCTGCAAACAAAAACTGAATACTTTAAGGGACCAATTTAGTATTATATTGGTATGAACACGCTAAGAAGTAGAAAGGCCGACATAGGCTAAAATTGGGTAATTCTTTATTGCAATTCGTTACCAGGGAAAACTATATCGGTATAAATTTAAATTTAATCCCAATTTAAAAAAAAATCGAGTTTATTTTTGATGTATTATTCTGTCGTCTTAATTACTCTAAAAATATAACTGAAGCGTAGCTGTTCTTTTTCTACCTTACTTAGCTACGATTACATGGTGAGATTACTTTTTATTAAAGATATTTCGTTTCACTTGAAACGTTTCCATGTATTAATCATTTGACTACCAGTTTAGGTACATTACGTAATAATAACTCTCGCACGAGGTTACTCTTTTACTAACGCGGAACTGAGAAATTAATCAAAGCTATTTTTCCCTAACATTCACGATAAAATATATTTTACGGAAAATGTGAGATAAAACTGAATAGTGAACTTGTATTTTATATAAGAATAAGTTCTGATTTATATTTGAGTATTTTGATGGAGAATTTTATGAATATTGGCCTTGTCTGAGAGATAAGAATCCTGTTAGATATAAAGTTGCTCAGAAAATGAAATCGTTTGTTGGTTTCAAATGTGCGTCAATGACAAACAATGACTACTAGGTTTTCCATTTTTAATATTACTAAAGGACTTTTTTATATTTTCATTTTGGTGATAAAAAAAATTGTTCCAACACATGCACACACATCTACATAAATACACATTTTATTGCGAATACTTTTTTTTTTACAGTAAAACTGGACCACATATTTTAATATGTATAAGACACGACAGAAAATAAATAACGTTTCGTTCGCAATATTTTTACAATAATTCTAAAACAACACTATAATAAGAGTTAATGCGTTTCTAGTAATATTGTATACGTTTCAGAAAATCTTAACCTTACTGTGACTAATGTTAATTAAAAAAATCATTGCTTTAAATGTGATTTTCAGAATCTAAAGCAGTTCCTAATTTCTGCCAGATCTCTCTGAACACGAGATCCGCAAATTGTGTTAGAAAACCATAATTCGTAATGCAACGAGACAGCCTTAATTATTGACGTTTCAATAAAATAGTGAACTATACACACTACTCTCCTCCAGCCCAATCGAAATTTATAACTTGCATAACATTTGAATTGTTATCTTCCAAAACTTCATATTCATTTATGATGAAACTGACTTGGAAAACAAAGCTATCCACGTTTTGAATTTTCCTGATTGAATTGTTTATCAAAACTGTCCAAGATTTAATCACAATCTTTAACTTGGAAGTTTATTAAGAAACCAATAACATAAAATAGATAACAGGAGGTTTAATCTACGTTGCAAAGACCAAAAAGTTTTGTCTCTAGGTTCTGTACACAATTTATTCACTTACTAGCTCAGTATATTTGCTTATGCATGTTACTGTTCGATCTTCCCTTTCCTTTGCAACCGTGTTGTGACATGTAGCGTTTTGTTGTTTTTTGTGAGGATTCTTACTACCTGTACGCTCTGACTACTGATGCATAACAGATTGCTTTCTCGCTTAGAAATATTAATTCTAAACAGTTCTTGGTAGAACTGGTAGTATTATCTTGTCTAATTTCAACGACCCCTTTTCTAAGAACTTCGATTTGATAAAACCTGCTAGAAAACAAGCGAAGTTAGACAAGTAAATGTCAACGGTCAAGTATGGAAATCAAACGTTGTATTGATAATAATAATAATAAATAATACAATAGAAGATTTTATAACGAAGTGTATTTCACTGAAATAAGCAGAGGATCAGGAAGAAACGTATCGCTTATTTATTATAAAATTTTGTAAACACTGCAAAAAATCGAAACAGATTTGGAGCATAGTGACACAACTTCACTATAAGCCACCAAATAACTTCAATTATTGAAATTAGCCAACATAAATTTCTATTCTACACTTTATTAATCGGGATAATACTAAACTTAAGTTTTGCATTACCATTTTTACTCGATCCGAACAAAATTAGTTTATATTTTATGCATATTAAAGCATAATAGTTTTAGTTCACAAAAAGCACGCAGGTAGTTTAAGGTTACCATAAAACTCGTTAGATACAGTAGGCTATATTCACAAAGTTCTCACTAACTGGTAGTGATTTTTTTTTTAAGTAAAAAGTTGGTTTATCTTTGTAATAGTCCCGAACTTTTGTATTTTAACTTTGTGAAACATACAGCTCTTTTTGTAAAATGGAAGTCAACGATGGAAGAATGTATCGAAAATGTTATTTCTGGAAGTATTTTGTGAACAAACAAAGCAAATACTGATGTTTTAGCATTACAAAAATGCAGTAACATACGCGATGAAGCAGATTAAAAGTCATGATTCTGACCTGAAATTTATACTAATGACTGTGAAGAAAGGCGTTCCCATCATGTGCAAGTGATTAATCTTTTGTTTCGGCAAGAATTATTCGTTTCGAGGCACGAAAAGGCAAACTACTGCAGGATATTCGCTGCAGCTTGCTACACAGTAATTTGTTTTAACTTAACTGTTACCTTTAATCCCACGAACACAGTGCCCTGTGATCGGTTTATCCGAGTTTGGCAGAGTGCAACTCAAGTTAAAGAGCAGATTACGTGTTTCATATATATTACGCTAATTAAAAACAACAACAAACCTGTAAATATCTTCTACATTACCATGACCACAACTCTCGGGCCTATCAGGCACTAGTATAATTTAAGTATATAATTCTTTAGAAGGTTAAGTTAAAATTAAGGCGTCAATTATCGACAGTTATTGTATTCTAAACTTTTGGTAGATGACTGAAATGTCGTGGAAATAGGTTGGTTTATAAAAGTTATTTTTTATGTATATTTCTTGCTAATATACTGTCAAGAAACGTTATTATTGGTCCCATCAATAAGGTAAGCTTCTCAAACAATACTATAATAATTTCGGTAAAATCAAGTATATACAGTTACATTTGGTTATAACACACACAACACAAAGTACTACGGGCAAGTAAAATCTACAAAGACAACGAAGTTAATGTGGATAGGGATAATCCCTGAGATAAGCTTTCACTGGTTTTGGAATTTCTAAAGTGTCAATACTGTCATCAGCGAGCCAAGAGCCGAGGGCAGGATCGGCACGAGCCTGCAACTGTTTGTTGGCGGTCAGACGGCACAGATGCTGGAGTGACAAAACATGTTTATAAAGCGGCTTATATAGCCGAACTCTGATATCCCTTCGTCCCGAGTCGTCTAGCCAAACACAAAAAGACGCCTTGACAGACTGGCTCAATCGAACAAAATATTCTACGAGCTGTAAAACACATTCAAATAACGGCATACGAACCACAAGCGAGTCTGGGCAGTCTAATCGAAACTGCCCGCGGGAATAATGTATTCTTATACTTGTAGGGCCCCTTTCCGTCTGTACGCTGACGGAAAATAGAAAGCGTGGATTCGCACTGTCCCGAACTAAAAATGTCCCTACTTCCTTATTCTGAAGTAGATTGGATGCCTGTTGCCACGACAACCCTTCGTAATAATAACCACACATTTTCAATTTCTGAATTGTTCTGTTAATACGTTGGAAATCGTCATTACATCCTTTGTTCATATAACCTATAGGGCTTGTAGGGTGAGACAATACCGGTGAAACTCCTGCCGGAACAGGCGAGGGTGGTGTAGGCGATGACTTCAGAGAAGCGTCTCCTGACTGGTGATTGTTTCCGGAAATTATGACAGTTTCTTCGACTGAAGGTAATTTCAGGGTAAGCTCTAAGCCAGGGCAGGCGCTGATGAATACCACAGGAAGTTGAATGCGAGTCGGGGCTACGATGTCTATACTTTTCGTTATCATATCGGCAATGTTAAATTTTAGGCTTAGTTTGCTTGGTCTGACTAGCGAAGATTGCGATTCTGAGAAGTATTCAAACTTCGACTGTACGCTGGACTAATTCTGAGAAGTATTCAAACTTCGACTGTACGCTGGTTTATTCCCGAGATAAAGATGCAACAAAGTTGGCACATTAGATTCAAACTCTTTCCATAGCAGGAAAAACAGTCAAGGCACCGAGAGAGAATTCTTGGGCTGTTCCTTAGCCATGTGTTGAAAATTGAAAGAAACTTCACTGTTAACTTGTTTCCACTTTGAAAAATTCTTGTTCCCATAAACCATCACCAAACACGGTGAGTCTCTTTCGTTTATATTATCTGAAAAGAACATGAATATGTAAATACAAATTAACTTGCATTTGCATAAAACTGACTAGAAAATTCTCAATGCTATACACAAGGAAAACATGCCTGAAAGTGTACGAAATTACCCAGCGATCATATTTTTATTTGTAAAAAATGAACTTTGACACTACTAATTAATATAGTAACTCTATTTCAAAGGTTCTGTTTTAATTAAAGGATTTTTCTCGATACATTTACTTACTGTGAATGCAACGCAAGATATAAAAATTCTTATTTTCACTTTACTTGGTTATTTAAACATTGTTATTGAATTGATATCAGACACACAATTATCTAAAAGTATATTTCATTCATTTCTGAAAATGTACGATAAAAAATAAATTGTGAAAAAAATCAAACATTTTTAAACGCATTTCATATCTTAAATGTTCATTAAAACCTTAAACACGGATAAAAAAAAATCCTCTCGAACGAGAAACGTTTCGCGCAAGAATTGACATTATTTGACAATGAAACGGTCAGTAAACCCAAATAACTAAATATACATTTTTCTTTTGAAAACTGAATGGCTAACTAATATAACCTTTTAATTACTGTACTTCTGAAATTGGATACACTCTAATAGAACTTAAGCCAAGCTAAATTATTGGACGTAAATTCATTAATGTAACCAAAATGTAGCTACTATTTCACTAGACAGGTTATTATTAATCGGTTCCAAATGTATCTAAATCGCCACGAAAATGTTCTTACCCATTCAGTGCTATAAATATCGAAATCCTTATTTACACTCCTTGTTTCTTTCACGTTTGTTCAAAGTACTATAAACTTAATATATTATTTAACATTCCCTGTACAACAGAGGAGACGGCAACGAACACAAACAGCTTCGAAAGCTCACAAGCTAGCACTGAGAAACGTCGGACTCAATTCAACACTTATCTATTTTCTAGAAGGCTTTCCTGATATCTGGAGATGTTTTACCCAGAACTTGACTACGTGTACGTAAATAAAAGTTTCTGGGAATGCTTCCCGAAGCACGTGGGTTTCACTTGAACAAACAGTCATGCTTGGCGCGTGCGCAACTAAGTCTCCGCTTGCTTGTTTATGATTGGCAATGGAGCATTCATTCAGAAATGCTTATTGTTGGGAGTGTTGTATTATCAAGCGGTACTTCCAACTCAACCTTGTCCCAGTAGAACGCACCAGCCGCCAATGACCTCAATGGTGTGGTGTAAAAACCCGTCTGAAAAACGTGATGTTGCCGTGGTCTGCAACATCTGAATAACTAAAATTTGTATATATATAACCACAAATTTATAATATAGCTACATAGTCTATTTCAAATCAAGTCACCTGGAAAATTAGATGGTCAGTGACACGTTGAGGCTGAACTTAAAAGTATTGTACCTTTCAAAACATGTTGAAATGTAGGTGTTTGAATACTTCCTAATAAACTGTACACGTATCCGATCATGCATGAAAAAATAACATTTAATACTTGTATTAGTAACACAAAGCTATGAAAACAACTGAAACTTTATAATCTCTGCTGCTGGGCGACATTTCAAGTGTCCGTTTATTGGAATTCATGATGTAATTCTCAATAAGGCTGACATGATGTACGCAACAAAACACAAGGAACTCGAGCAAAAAATCAGCATTTAGTAGAAATACTTGAGAACCTATTAATCACATATGATAAGATATTTCTGAAATTGTCTTTTGTTTCCTTATCTAATTATATAAGAGTAAGTTTATCTCTACCTCTTTGTCTGGTTTGTTTTCTACCGAGTAAAGCCATCGTTCTCTGTGCATGTTTATCACCTTCACGCTAGACTGATGGTACTCCCTTCTAATTTGTTTCGTTATTTAGATACAGAAGCAGATGAACAAATGATATAATTGTTTAGGTGCACGGGCCAGAAAACTACATAGTATTACAATTAGAACCCGAGCATGAAATATCCCATAATGAAAAAACAAAACAAAAGAAAATCCAGATTCAAGGTCTTTGGCATTCTTTAAAAACGCGTTTTTCTTGTGCGCAGAGTAATTAACTTAATAAAAGACTGAAAGAAAGAGGGCGATAAAGACATATATCTGACATCCATCTGAGTTCACAAAGTTCATGTGCAGTGGAGTAGGAAGCGGGGAGAGGGTGGGTCCTTGGGTCCTCCCCCCCCCAACTTTTCAATCTACCATAGTAAAAACGCATCAAAAATTAGGAAATTTACTCCCAGTAAAAGCATGATAATGCATAGAATTTAAGCCAGAACCCAAGAGCTTCCAGGGCCCTAAGGCAAGCCCTGGACTTTGGCCGTAATGGGTACGCCTGTGGCGCACGTTCCCTCGCTTCGTTCAGTCAAATAAACCTTGCCCCTCCCCCTCAGTTTTAATTTGCCTCCAACATCTCTGATGTGTATATCTTTTATAAAACACAACGATAGGGTTAACATCTCTTATGAATCACATTTTCAGACTTGAAATGCATGAAAAACTCATACAAGCATTATGTCAAAACTATTCTGGGTTTTAGGAAGTTCGAATAACACACAATGACAATTTGTGTAAAAGTGCGAACACTGCAAATACCGAAGATAAAAAGATAATTTATAATGACAGACGAACAACAAATAGATGGGCATAAACAAACAAGTTCTGATGTTTTTGTTTTAAATACTTATTGCTGACTTGAGTATACTACACATAACAATAAATAAATAAAACGACCGTGAACCCCAGTTATTTTTTTTTGCTAAACATTTCGGCTTCGCGTCTTCATATGATATAACATAAATTTTATTGTGATATTATAAAGAATATTTTCCATACTAAACGACAGTCTAAACGGGAAATTTAAATAAAACAAAAAATTATTATTTTTTACTTTGTTTAATGCAAACAGAAGTTTATTGCAGAACCTATCAATTAATATTCTGTGTATCTTGTATAGTTGTACCATAATTATCCCTTTTCATACCGAAGGGAGAAAGTGACTCAAGGTGTAGAATTATCGAGTTCTTATTATTTTTTTCTCATCTGGAGATACGAGTAATTTCCATTTTTTAAATTACGCACGTACACGGGGGAGGATCGAGGGGGTTCTTTCGAGCCTCCTATTTTTGGAATGTAAAAAATTATATTTGTATAGTTATAGCGCAGCTGTTTATGGTATTTAAGACTTTCTACATAGTCTACATTCTTCTGATGAAGCATTAGCATTTTGTAGCTTGAAATAGTCGCATGCAATGGCGACACTCTGTAAGGGGAAGCCGAAGCCGTATTGCTACTGTTTAGATTAATAACATAATTTAACAATTAATAAATACTCTGCACGTAGATAATACAGTACTTTACTATAATAAAACATACATATTTATGTTAATTTAAGTCTAGCTTCCCATGCAGTGTTACAACAGAATGATGATTTGTTGACTTTTCATTGGATGTTTGTAGATTTTATGTAAACAGCCATGCAACTGTTTAAACTATATTTTATGCGAAACTGCTTTCATATTTATCTCGTAGCACTTATTTTTTACACATTTTCAGTGGAGCATGTCTTCAGACCTCGTAGCATTAACTTGTTTTGTAAGCTGATTGTGCTTCGTACAATGTGTGTTGGCTTTTTATCTCATAAATTAGAACCCATCTTTTAAACATTCTGCGTATGGGCCTGTAAGTATTAACAGAATGTTTAGGAAACC